>NC_067138.1:89761286-90061286 GCF_903995435.1 Acomys russatus | reverse complement strand
AAGGGCTTCCAGGGGCAGGGTTACTGTGGAAGTCTCTCACTTTTAGCACAGAAGTGCATTTGGAGAAAGAAAATTGTTTCTGTTGAAGAAGAAAGGCAAATAATGAGATGTCCTGGTAGAAATTCAAATTTGTTTCTTCCCCATGTTTCTTCTTCTAGGCATCCAGTTAACTTTCTTTTTTTTTTTAATTTTATTATTAATTTATTCTTGTTACATCTCAATGGTTATCCCATCCCTTGTAACCTCCCATTTTTCCCTCCCTCCCATTTTCCCCTTACTCCCTCCCGTATGACTGTGCCAGAGGGGGGCTTCCTCCCTTTGTATATGCTCATAGGGTATCAAGTCTCTTCTTGAAAGCCTGCTATCCTTCCTCTGAGTGCCACCAGGTCTCCCTCTCCAGGGGACATGGTCAAATATGAGGCATTCATTCTGGATCTAACTTAAGGTTTTTCTCCTATGTTGAGACCCCCTTAAAGTCTTGCTCTTGCTGAAGATTTGTGGATATCGAATAGGTCTCCCCTGTCTCAGGAGTCCTACCCCCATCTCAGAGGCTCCATCTTATGTCATTTCCTGTAGTGGCCTAACACTGCATGCAGGCTGTCTCATGAGGAGGCTCTGTCAACAACTGCACCTCTCTGGTATTATGAACTGTAAAAGCCAGTGAAGCCCGACTTGGTCAAACCAGAGGGAAATTATTTTCAGATACTAACACGACGCTGGTGTTCAAAGCTTCTGTGGGCTTCCACCACATAACTAACATTAAGGCCGGAGCTTTGAACCTGTGTGCCCACGGAGCCAAGACATCTACATACAAGATGATTGAAAGAGAAGAACTGTGTTTCATCTTCTTCCTAGACTGTGTCCAGAGATTTTGCAACTCACAGCATGCAGTATCAATTAGGTATTAGTACCGTAAAGATTAAGAACAAATCTCCCTATTGCAATGTCAATGGAAATGTAACTTGTATATAAGATACACTTAAGAAGACCTTTGGAGTCGAAGGCGTTTAAAACATCTATAAAAGATCATGCATGCAGGGGGTGGGTTAAAAAAATACAAGAGCAGCAAATGGTGTGAATTCACAGGAAGTCTGGTATTCAGTTTTGTCAATCAACACATTGCACAGCAGAAGAGAGTCTTACAATAAAATTGCTACTTTTCAAGAGAAAAGATGGCGTTCTGACCCACACGTGCACCTCAGCCACAAGGGTGGGGCGTGTTTACTACAGAACCAGAGACTGTATTTTTCTTTCTTCCTCTTTGTTTTTCTGTATTTGTAATATTAACACATTACATTTTTAAAATTAATTTATTCATATTACATCTCAATTGTTATCCCATCCCTTGTGTCTTCCTGTTCCTCCCTCCCTCCTGCTTTCACCCTATTCCCCTCCCCTATGTCTGTGACTAAGGGGAACCTTTTGCCCCTCTATATGATCATAGGGTATCAAGTGTCTTCTTGGTAGCCTGCTGTCCTTCCTGTGAGTGGCACCAGGCCTCCCCATCAGGGGGACATGGTCAAATAACATTTAAAACGTCAGTATTTTAGGTTTCACAATTTTGAACACATTCATTTTAGTGAAAAACGTTTTCCTTTCTCTCTTTAAATTAAATAGAATAAAACTCTACAACTATATGGTTTTGCTGGAGTAAGAGAAAAGGATCTCAACTATTCTAACAATGAAACTTTTAGAAAACGTCATCATTGAAGGAAATCATTAAACTAATTAACTTCATCTGTAATAAATGCTTTGATAAATGACTAGGCACCTGTTGCCCTGAGTACGTAGTAAGGGGCAGGGGTACCCTGCCAGCAAAGGGGACGTGTAAACTCCAAGCCTCTATTTTAAGTAACATTTAATATAAATTCTTTCAAGGTTGAATTTATTTTCTAAAAGCGCTATAAAAAATATGCTAAGAAAATGAAATCAAGTAAATAATAAAACATTTAAAACGGACCCTTAAGATGAGTTAGAGACCTAGAAAGCATGGCGTCTTTGCGAAAGGACACTCAATGCATATTACCAACACAAGCTAGCTGGAGAATTACCCAACATGGTGGCAACATAGTGTGACTGTAGGATGCCCAATATGGACAGCCGCTGCTCATGCTGTGCAAACGCCAGGCATATAGAATGAAAGCCTCAGAAAATTAACACATGGAGACTGAAGTTATAGACACAGTTAGGATGATTTAAAAGAGGAAATATTTTCCTTTTTTTTTTCTAAAATTAATGTATATGTCTTTAAAACCCTGAAATTTTATGGCTTCTGTGGGGTTTTTTTTTCATATCTACCAAAATTATTTTTTATTAATTTATTCAGATTACAACTCAATTGTTATCCCATCACTTGTATCCTCCCATTCCTCCCTCCCTCCCTCCCGCTTTCACCCTATTCCTCTCCCCTAGGTCTATGACCAAGGAGGACCTCCTCCCCCACTATATGGTCATAGGCTATCAAATCTCATCTTGGTAACCTGCTTATTTTTTCTTTGAGTGCCCTCAGGATCCCCCAGAGGAGGTGGTCAAACATGGGGCACCAGAGTTCATGGCAGAGTCAGTCCCTGCTCTCCACATAACTGTGGAGGATGTCCTGTCCATTGGGTAGATCAGAGTAGGGGTTCGATGTTTACTACTTGTATTGTCCTTGGTTAGTGCAATAGTTTGAGCAGACCCCCTGGGCTCTGATCCAGCTATCACGATGTTCTTCTTATAGGTTTCTAGGACCCTCTGGGTCCTTCTATTTCCCTGTCTCCTATATTTGTCTTATCTAGAGTCCCAGTGGGATGTCCTCACATCTGTCCCAATCTCCTGGTAAGTGAAGACTTTCATAAGACATGCCTTTGAAGCTAGTGTCCACTTATAAGTGAGTATATACCATGTGAGTCTCTCTGCTTCTGGGTTAACTCACTCAGTATGATCATTTCTAGTTCCATCCATTTGTGCAGAAATCTTGGGAATTCCTTGTTTTTAACAGCTGAGTAGTATTCCATAGTGTAAATGTACCACAGTTTCTTTATCCATTTGTGTTAATTTCTCAAAGACACTGCAATAAATTGCCATGAACTTGTAGTTAACAACACGTTTATTCTCTTACAATTCCTGAGCCTCTGAGAATCCTTTTCCCCTTGTTTTTTCAATTTCTAGAGTCTGGACTCCTGGAGCCTGGCTCTTCCCTCTTTCTACAATGCATCTCCATCCAGTCACTGTGCCTATCAACATGTCACCTTCTCCTGTCTGCAGTCAAGTTCAGCTCAGCCTCTCTCTCCTAAAAGGGCACCTTGTACTGCAGTTGGGTACCATCCAGAAAATTCAGAACGATCCCCACACACTTTTGCCACAAGATGTAATACTCACATGTTCCAGAGACTAAAATGGTTATCTTTGGGACCAATGTTCAGTTTACCAGAAAAACAAAATTAATTTGTATACCCTAGTACAGCAGTTCTCAACCTGTGGATTACAAGCCCCTTGGAGGTCACCTAAGGGCATTAGAAAGCACAGATTTTACATTATAATTCATAACAGTAGCAAAATTAGCATTATGAAGAGGTGACAAAAATAATTTTATGGTTGGAAATCACCACAATATGAGGAACTGTATTGAAGTGTCACAGCATTAGGAAGGTTTCAAACCACTGCTCTAGTGGTTATCCAGTAAATTCTTTCTTGATCAGCCACGTTCAGCAGATGCTAAAATCCACAGTGATGGAATGGCTTTCTCAGGGTGCTCACCCAGGGGTTATCTTCTAAGACAGTCTATTGCTGATAGTATCTATGTGGTCTCCCAGGCCGAGCCAAGCAACATAGTAAGGGTGTGAGCTCCTTTCAAAGCTAGGTAGAAACCTCACCGTTCTTTCAGTTGCTAGTTGTACATACAATATTGATTAGTGTATGTGTGTGTGTGTGTGTGTGTGTGTGTGTGTGTGTGTGTGTGTGTTTGTGTGTGTGTGTGTGTGTGTTGTGTCTAACCAGTGGGCAAGAGATCTTGGGGGCTGAGGATATAGCTCAGTTTGTAAAGTGCTTCTCATGAGAGCATGAAGAACTGTGTTTGATTCCTTACTACCTAACTAAGAGTTGGACATGGTGGCCCATGCCCAGACTCCTAAAGCTGTGGACGTGGAGACAGGGGGATTCCTGGGGCTTACCGGCCAACCAACCTAGCCTCATTATCATGCCTGGGGTCCTAACTGAGAGACCGCCCTTAAGAATAAAACAGAGGAATGAATCCTGTCAGGTCTGTTCCAACATCAGTGTCTGGTTCTTTTGTTCTGAAAACATATAATTTCTCACAAGCGTTATACAGTCCTAATATTATAAATGCATGAGGTGTGTGGGATGCCTGGAACAATTAAGACTGGTTCTCTGCTCCTTGTATGAGCAGAAGAAAGACATCTGTAAATCTTCATACGGGCCATACTAAGAATGGCATCTAAAAATAAGTCACAGCGATTCTGTAACCAACAAAAAGCCTTGTCTGTGCATAGACACTCGTGTCTCAGCCAGCCTCCGGGCTATTCCCATGTAGTGGGATTAACAATATAAGTTACCTGCTTGTTCTGCAGTTTGAATTCTTTATGTCCCAATTGTAGCTCCCTCCCTTATTGCCTCCCAATCTCACCCTCCCTCCCTCATCCTTCTCCCTCCCTCCCCTAGTCCTCAGAAAGGGAAGCCCTTCTCCCCTAACATCTGACCTCAGCCTACAGTCTAATCCGTACTATCTGTATCCTCTTCCTCTGTGGCCTAGCAAGGCTGCCCTGCCAGGAGGAAGTGATCAACGTGTGGACACCCGAGTCCATGTCAGAAGTAGCCCCTACTCCCCATATTGTGGCACCCACAAGGAGACTGTGCTGTCTATCTACTACATCTGAGCCAGAGGGTCTAGGTCCTCGCCATGCATGGTCCTTGCTTGGTGCCTCAGTCTCTGCATCACCCTCCTCCTCTGCCCAGAATTTTTAAATGTATTTGTAATTTATTATAATTTATTCACATTGCAGCCTGATTGTTATCCCCTCTCCCCACATGCCCTCTTCTGCCTATTGCCCTCCCCTAAGCCTCTGGTAAAAGCCTGACATCCTGCATCCTTCATGTTCCAGCTCCAAGTGCTTCAGTTGCTGTTCCTCATCAGAACAGCACAGCTCCCATGAGCACGTCAGAGAAAGCTTCTAATCCTAATTGGTCCAGCATTTCAGATTGTCACATAAAGGACTTCTATTACGGCTAGAATTTCTCAACATTTAGAAACTGGACCACAAATGCTATTCCTAGCTTATTTAACCATTTTCCCCAATTTTACTTGGGCCCCTACAAAGGTATTATTCGTCCTAAATCAGCAGAAATAAACCATAAGAGAATGACACCCATTTCCTTTAAGGGGGTTGGGAAGGTTTTTAGTTGCTTTCTTGGGCTATATATCTTTATTTTTATTGGGAGTTGGTTATAAGTTGCTATTCATCTTATTGAGAGAGCAAATGAGGTTGGACTCAGGGATATCTCTTTTCCTTTATATTTCTTACTTAGCTTTGGAGATAGGGTTTGAAAAGAAAGAACGGGGAATATAGGAATATATAGGGATGGTAGAACAAAAAGTAGATTATTGAATCTACTCAACTTAAGGCCTTGTTACTCACAAGGGTATTTTTAATACATTGGTACAGAATTCTGTATATTGATGCAAAATAAGTTTAATTTTGATACACTGGTATAGAATTCAAATTTAAGATTATTGTTCATACACATTATATACTTCTACCATAATATGAGGTATTGTACCCATACAACTTAATTATGATACAGGATTTATTTCCAATATTTTGAAAATGCTATTGTGGGCTATTTAGGATAATTAATAATACAAGTTAAATTTTAGTTGATACACTCATGGTCATGTCAAATACAGCTCTATTTTTAATCATAAGAATATACATCCTAGGTTTAACAGATAGATATGATTCTATAGATAGATAAGGTAAAATAGTTAGATAAGGCCTTCAAAAACCTCAGTTAGATAAGACCTACAGAATACGACATTTAAAGAAGTTTTTACTATTTGAAAGATTCATTGACAATAAGACAGGTTAACTCCTGTCAATACCCAGCCTGCCTCAAAGATGATGAGCATCAAAGAACCGCCTTATGGAGATGGCTTCAAATGCAGCAAACAACGCACTGGGCAAAATGTCCTCATTTCAGCCACTGACAGAATTCTGCCTAAAAATGGCCAAGCTTGTGCAAGCAGAGTCGAGGACCAAACTCTGCCAAGACGGGGTAAGCAAATCCTCAATAGCTCATGCCTCACAAATATATATAATAGATATACTGGGCCAGAAGGCTGAAGATGATGCTCCAATGTTATAGAGAGTTGTGGGTGGCTGCTTAGGCAGCAAAGTGTCTCTCTTTCCCCCTCCCCCACTTTGGAAGCTGCTAAGCTGCACTTCTTGTTCACTCAGGTAATTAATTTTATTCCTTCTCAAGTCTCTGATGAGGTTGAAGATCGGATAGTTTAGTTTTATAACTAAGCTTAGTTGTTTGGGGGTTAAGATGTTTTTAGTTCTAGATAGATGTTTTAAGTTGATAATGATGAGATACGATGGATAGTTGATTTTCATTCAGAATTTTAGACTCACCAAGATTGAAAAGATGTCCTCTTCAAGGCTGCCAAATACAAATAGCCAAAACACTATGAATGTAACATTAATATAATTCCTGATTTTTTTTGTGGTTCTTCTTGCTGCATGTAGTTTATTTTATATGTGTATAATAATACAAATGTATATATAAAATGAAGAAAGAAAAAAGAATAAAACAGAGAGCAAGTCTCCTGAGGAATGACCTAATTCCTAATGACCTCCAGGCTGCACATCCGGCTGCATTGTAACTGGAGGAGGAGTCAGTGCTCATCCATGGCAGCACTGAGCTTCTTCCCTGGTGCAGATAGAGAGCTGAACATCCCAGAAAGATAGAAAAAAGACCAAGCCACTGAGAAAACAAAAGTAACTTTTACCCCTTCGATCTGGGAAGCACCACAGGTTGGGGGTCTGCTTGGGTGTTTCATGGGGCCTCTGGTTCTCCACCTCCCCCTACCGGGCCTGTTTGGATAACTGACAGCTCACGGAGCCTGTCTTCTATTACCCTGTCTACCTATGCCCTTCACCGTGTATACCCACTCATACACATGCAAACACGAACACATACGTACATACTTGTGCATGGATCTCTGGATCTCAAACAAAAACATGCTTTTCAAAAATATTACTAACTGGACAAGACAACTTAAATTTTTCTCATTAAAAGCATTCGATGTTTCTGGAAGGCAGGCCTGACAAAGTGTAAATAGTGTGTGCTCTAGAATTATAGTCCCAAGTCCCAATTATAGAACTTCCTGTTACACCTGTTACTAAGTAGGAAAACACTGTCGTTTTAGATGCTCTGCTGTTCGTGAATAAGATGAGACACGGATTTCAGTCATTTGTTCTGGTAACATTAGAGTTCTGCTATCTGGCCGAAGTAGTTGCTAAGCAAAAATTACCTCCCAACTGCTACATTAGGAAACGTGTCTATAAAACCTGTGCAGCGAAACAGGATCGATCCACCGCTATTGTTATGACCTTAGACTTTGCTGTTAAATAAAGTAGCATGAATGGTGATGGCAGCATTAAAAGTCCACCAATAGCAAATTTAGAAATGGATTTGGCTAGGTTTCCTAAGAAGTACACATTTGGTAAAGGGGCAGTTATTCTGTTGTTTACAAGGCAATTTACATATGTAAACGATCACTGGGTTGATGCATGGTGCTTTTGCATTGTTTGTGTTTTGTCATTCCGAAGCATGTGTGTTAAAATGCTGACAAGTCGTTGTTAAGTGCATGTGGTTTGGGTGTGGGAACAATAGCTTTCAACGGCCCTGGATAGCGATGGGCCACGCAGGTACTTGCCTAGATCACAGAGAGTCGGTAAGAAAACCCACAGACTGAAATGTAAAGCAAAACTCCCTTCCCGACAAAGGCATTTGAAGTCATCCTCCTGAGAGAGGGCTAGTCCATACATCACGCCTAAGGAGCTGGAGAAGCTGCTAGGGCAACTGTCCTTGCTGTGGAAATGCAGATCTCAAACATGCAGCAATTGGTCACTGAGGTGCTCAGAGCAGTGTAGAGACCCTCAGATCTCCATAGGACGTGTCATTAAGCCTTCTCCTCCTGCTGCGGCTGACTTCTGGGAGAAAAGCATAGGGTATAAATATTACTGCATTGGGTAGTGAATACTAATGACCGCACGGGAGGCCTGGCCTTCAGCTCCTACAGTCTTCACCACCCAGTTGCTTATAAATGAGACCTGCTTCAATGTGATTTAATAATCTGTTTTTAGTTTATAGCTCAGAATTCTCTGTGTATAATGCATTGGTAAGATCAATATACACAGTGATACATACTTGCATTTCTAAGGTTTCCCATTAGCCCAGTAAGATTAAAGTAAGCAGACTAAGGCCTGTGCAAGGCACATTTTACAATACACACATTCCTCTTAAATTGCTAGGATCTGAAAGTAGACTCGATACAAACGCACACACAGAGAGACAGGACGCAGGTTACCTAGGGTAGCAATGCACTCCCAGTGTGGGGATGTGTAAACTACAAGCCTGTATCTCAACACTCGTGCAGAGCACCCTCATCATTGCAGGAGCAGCAGAAGGAAGTATCTTGAAGTGTGAAGAAATCAGTCTGCACATTCTGTATGCCGAGCACAAGTTGAATTTCATACAGGTAATGTCATGTATAGCATATTAAGATTTCCAAAAAAATTTTTTTAAAGAAGTAAGAACAATTTGGTTAAAAATAGAATTTTGCTCCCCATGAAAAGCTTTCTAGAGATTTATACAAAGCTAATTTATCCCGGCCCAGTATTTTAAGAAACAGTGTGATACCGTAGGACAGCAATAGCGTTGTGACACAGTAGGACAGCATATGTCACTGGGATAACCTGAATGGCACAAGAAACAGAATACAGACTTTATTTCCCAGGGCCAAATGTCACAAAACACAATATAGGTTTCACAATGCAGACTTTTTCTAATGTAGCCATAATGTAAAATTCTATAATGAAAGATAATGTAAAATATAGGTCAAAATTCTTTGTCAAAAACTACAGTTCACATTAGAAGTTACTGTCCCTGGGGAGTTAGATGATGAATACAAAGACAAATGCACATCACAAGTGTTCTTCTGCTCTTCCCTTACCATGATGCAAACTGCAAGGAGTTAACCTTTAAGGGTTAAAGAGTTTAATCAATGTCAATGCCGGATCTTCTGAAGGCGAGAAAGAACCGTCTGTCTAGAGATACCCAACAGAACATCACTTTGTCAAGCCACAAAGCACCCAAAAGCTTGTCAAGTAAGTTACCAGAAACCTCTTTGTGGTTAGAACTCAGCTCCTTCCTGCTTGACCTATTATTTGATATTTGACCACTTGGTTGCCAGACACTTGCTCTTTCTAGCTGAAATGTCACTGGGGCATCCTGTCAGCTCCCCGACATCTCGGCCTGACATACAATTTTACTTTTGTGTGCTACAAGGCAGAAAATACAGGGCAATGGCCTTGCTTTAAATTCTGTCAGCATCAAAGACGGTCGTCACTCTTGGGTTTTACCAACAACAAAAACAAAAAAAGAAGTCTCTTCTGAAGGTCAAAATGGCCATTACCTTGAAGTTTTTTCAGCTTATACTAAATATATCACCTGCTACCGTGGCATGGGAACTGTCCTTATAAAGTGCCTAAGCAGACCACGGAAATCCTCCCAGCACGGCTGCTCTTCCTTCCTATCAAATGCAGGCCTGATGAAAGGACAAGGTTTTCAGTGACTACAGGGACCAGATGCAGCCGTTAACTTAACTTGTTCAAATGGGCAAGTGGTATCATGTAGCTTTACGGGGAGCAAGCTGACCTTCTCACACTGACCAGGAGTGACATTATTGTGCGGGAGAAGCACTCACATCATTTCTGTTTTGTACAACCTGCTTAAAGTTTGCAACTAAATGCTTGTCTTCAGTTGAGCTGACAAGAGAGAAGAGGGGTTCAGTGAACCATGGCAGGGCTGCCATGAAATGACAGGAATCATTGGCATACATTTCAAATAGCTCTCTCAATCCTATTAAAGTATTGCAGTCTCGCTTTAAAACAGACAAGTATGAAACAACTTTGATAGATAGAGACTAAAATGGCTTATTGATTTTTTTTAAGTCCAAGGGAAATTACCCAAAATGTGTCATTCTTTAACATTTAAAAATATGTTACATAAAAATGAGCAACTGTGATAATAAATAAAAACTCCGGGAGGAGAAAGTGGGTTATTTCATTATTTAAGGAGACAGAGATCCCTGCACACATGAAGAGATCACACAATTTTTAAAAGCCCGCCCTCACTTGTATTAAACAAAACTCAACTAATAAGAAAATCCCCCTTCAAAACAATTTTAATTGTACCATTAACTCTTCCTCCATTTTTTTTTTTATTTCACCAAGTCATAGTCCAGTCTGAGATGATCTTTGCGCATTAGTGGGCATCACTGGAGAGGACTGAGGTGGTGGTAGAGAATCGGGTGCCGTGGTTATGAACGTGTCCTTTAAGAACATGTAAGTTGTATCAAGTGCCGCTTGCAATGGAAGAGAGTCCGCAACTGTGTCGGCAGGGAGGGCAGCTCTTGGAGGGATGGAGATGTTGGAATGGTCTCGGGATGCTGTCTGTGGGAAGAAAGAAACACATCGAGCTTGAAACTCTTCGGCAGAATCCACAAGCACAAACAGGGAAGAGGGTTGGTAACACCTGAGATGTGCGATGGGATGGCGCTTGGCATCTGCGGGAAACTATATAAAGGAAGTGATTTTCCAACTGAAACGGAATCAATTTGTCCTCCTCTGTCATAGGTGTTTCAGGACAATGGAGGAACACCAGAACTTTGTGCAAAACTTTTGCAAAAGCTAGAGAGATGGCTTAGCTGTTAAAGGCTCCCGACCAAAAAGACAAGAAGTCAATGCAGCTAGGCATTTTCCACTTTAGCCTCGGTTTATCGGCCATTCATAGACACAAACCCTAGTAGAATTTGTTCCCTTAGTTTATAATGTACTGGACTGCTTAGTAAATGACCTCTGGTGTCTGCTTTTAATGATTTAATTCATGATTTAACACACAAAAAAACTAATTAATCCCAGTGATTTCTAGAAAATAATATGCTATGATATCAAGTCTAGTGAGAACTTTTGTTACAGCTTCATTAGTGATGCTATTACCCTTTGTTTGATAAAGATTGCCTTAATCACCTGGAAATAATTTCCAAATATAATAGATTAAATGTGAAATCAATGTCTCATATAAACAGCATTGGTAGAATCTAAAATCAAACTTCAAAGATGCCACATACTCATTAAATACTTGAAAATGAAATTAACATTTGATAAAGCTACAGCTTAAGGCTTATGTAACAAGCACCCATAAATAGTAGCTAATATTTAATGTGAATGAAGTGTTATCCATGAAGCAGAAGCTATCTTAAAACACCTTCACGTACAAGAAAATAATGATCAAGTTTAAATCAGAATTTTCCAGATTCTGAGCAAATGAATGTTGGATAACAAGTCCAGTTATGAACGTGTGCTAAAAAAAAATTCCAGTTTACAAAGTTTTTTAAATAATTTTTTCTTGCATTCTCTTTAAGTTTTGATAATAAAATAACAGAAGGTATAAGGGTCTGCTTCACTGTGTCATGTTATACAGAACTATTTCTCCATGTGGAGACAGGGCGGGGACCACTGCTAGAGTTCGGAAGATATTAGGAATTCTACTGTTGTGTATGTTACCATTTTTGTAGATTTTTTAAAGTACAACTGGAGAAAATCAATGTCTGCATCTAACACCTAGTTCAGCAACTTTCTTTGATCTCTCTTCTTTTGATTTCTTGATATTCCACTGCAAGCAGATAGCTGATGAAAATCATCTCTTTTTATGCTGGAAGTTTTTTTTAAGTGCCTACAGTGGCCACTCAGATATCTCCATGAAACACAGGGTTTTCTGGAGCCTGTGGAAGGAAAAAGAACACCCAAAGCCATGCATGAGCCTGGGTAGCAGGGTGAGGCTCACTTCAGAGCTTCATTCTAGGCCTGAACTGAACATCTTCAGTTCAGACCCTGAGCACAAGCAGCAGGTGTGTCAGAGGCGAAGTGTGCATCAGAGGCAGAGTGTGCCTCAGAGAAGGAGTGTACATCAGAGGCAGAGTGTGCATCAGAGGCAAAGTGTGCATCAGAGGCAGAGTGTGAACCAGAGGCAGAGCGTACATCAGAGGTAGAGTGTACATCAGAGGCTGAGTGTACATCAGAAGCTGAGTGTGCATAAGAGGCAGAGTGTGCATCAGAGGCAGAGTGTGCACAATAGGCAGAGTGTGCATCAGAGGCAGAGTGTGCATCAGAGGCAGAGTGTGCACAATAGGCAGAGTGTGCATCAGAGGCAGAGTGTGCATCAGAGGCAGCAGCTGCCCTTCCTAGGCTTTCTGAACCACTATCCTAGCTCATGCAGGCTATGGGGCGGGGACAGCTCTAAGTCTTCCGTGCCACCTAACTTCTCTGCAGATTCGAGAGTTGGGAGAACCCTGAAGAAGCAGAGGACAGTGGGACTTGACTCTTCTCCCTTGCATTCTTTAACTTGTGGCAATAGTTGTTGATGTGTTTGCCCAAGGCTTCAGAGTTTTGTTTTTAAGTCTTTCAGGATGTGTACTGATATGACACGCAAGATGAAACTGTAATTTTAACAGAGCATAGACTAATTATATCAAGTATTCCGAGCACTCTGTTTTGAGAGTGCATCCCTTTTACTCTGTTAGCAGAACTTTGAGCTACAGCTGCCACTGTGCGAGAGTGCAAAACTCATCAAACCTCTGCTGTCTGTCCTAAGGCCTGGAACTTTCTGATTGTTCTCGCTCCAGTCCACCTCTCCCCAGTGGTAAGCATCGTTCTACTCTGTGCCCCTGGGAATCCAGAAGTTTCTTACATTTGTCCTCTTACATGTAAGGGAGAACCAAGGAGTCAGGCCTGGGCTAGGCTTTGTTGACGTGACAGTTGCCTCCTTTGCTAAGTCCAGGCAGTATTGCATTGTGAAGATACCCCACAGTTTGTCTAGTCACTGGCTGGCGGACACGTGGGTTGATTCCAGAACCTGACTTGTAAAAACTGCTGCAATAAACATGGTGTTCAGAAACCCCTTCAACAGACGATGTCAAAGCTTCCAGGTAAATATACAGAAGCAGCACCCCAAAGTCATCCAGCAGTACTACTTTTAGTTGTTCAGAATAAGTTTACAGCTTCAAGTTCCGGTCTAAGACACGCATCCTCCTGGTGGTCTTCTTGATGTTCTACACTGCAAAAGAGCAACTTCACCAAACTGACCAAGAGCTCTGCTTTGCCAGCAGTGGAGATGCACACTATCCTGAAACAGGCTGTAGCCGAACCTTCCCTCTTGTCCCCACAAGAGTCCATCAGCCCACACCTGATACACTAGAAGGCCGTCCTTCAAGGATGAGCTCTGCCAGGCACGCATTCTCTGAAGAGTCTACAGGTCGTGGCACTCTGCACAAGGCCCCGGTTGCCTTTTCTTGTCCTTTTTATGTGTCTATTTTCCAACGTGTGTGTAAAAATGTCCCTTCATCTAATAGAGCAGGCTTGAGTAAATAACCTTAAAGCATGGTATCAGTGTTTCTGTGGTATTTTAAATCAGCCTCAGCTTTTACATATTGTCCTCTGACCTTATGTTCTTAACACGTGCACTCACGCGCGCACACACACACACACACACACACACACACACACACACACACACACAATCAATCAAACACCTTGGAGAAAAACGGAAGGATAGAAGGAAGAAAAGAGGGGAAGGAGAAGGGAGGGTAGGAAGGAAATAGAGAAGGAAGGGAAGAAAGAAAAGAAGTGGGAAAGGAAGAAGAGTGAATACGAATTTCTTTAAAGTGTTTTATTCCTCAAAGGCCCCCAGCCAGCAGTCAGGTTTATATTTGTGTAAATGAACACAAAGCTAGAATCGCTTTCTGTGCTGTTAGAAAGTATGTGTTTCCATGAAATGGAATAAAATTTTATTTTAAGTTCCTTAGATTTAAAAAAAGAAAAGCCAGCACAATTTCTAGTGAGTTTTTTATCTGAGAAATTGGTGTTTAAATAACAATTAAATATTAAGTGTTTTTCTTGTTACAGATAATATCCAAAAAAACCCATGGAAATGCTTTCTTTAGTGTGACAAAGAGGTGAGAACAGCAACTAGTGCTGCAGCACACCTCAGTAAGAGTTGAATATCCACCATCTGATCTCACACTCAAAGTCTGGGAAGCCTGTGGCCATTTAAACTTCTTCATGAACTGCTTACATGTTCTGGTTGTCTCATGTAAATCTAAATTAGGAAAATTTTTAAAAAAGAAATAGGTTACCTGGAATAAGAGCTAAGTGTCATGTGAATCTTTATGGAAGCACTTTTATTTTCTCAATGAGCTGTAAGCGACTCTGTTAGCGCTGCTCTGGTTGATCAGCTAAATACATACTCACAATACAGAACGTGCTTACTAAATCTCTCCACTTAAAAACTTGTGAAATGTAGCAATTGAACACACCCAATAGCCATTTTTTAAATTATGATTTTAAGGATGTTTCTGAACAACAGAAAATAAAGCATTAGCCTAATAGTAAAACAATCACACAATACATTGTCTATAAATCAAAGACAATTTGTCAGCCAATACTTCTGAACAGCTAGTGCGGGGCCATCTGTCTCCAGTGCAGGATTCATGGCTGTTATGGTTTTTAAGACTTATGGTTAAAGAACTGAGGGAGAGCATGATTCAGTCCTAGGCAGATCATGCTAAGATCATGCTAAGCACATACTATAGCAGAGGTTAGCAGACAGCAGTGTCCCTGCCCAATTCTGTTATCTTTGAAGTCAGCCATTTGGGGCAGGTGCCAAAGTCTTGATTCTTTGCCTATAAAATGAGGAGTGTATGCTTCAACTCTGACATGACATGCCATCAGACTGTTACAATTCCATATTTGATGGTATCTGGTAAAATAATTAGTTTCTAGCTTCTATGTGGCATTAACTTAAAAACTCAGGATTTAGAGATAATAGTTAAGGTTTTAATAATTCAGATTTTCAGAGGTAAGATACCCCATGATAAATCATTCTTCTTTAGATATATACTCTTTTGAAAAGTAGTTTTGATTCTTGGAGAATTTCATATATGTATTTTGATCACATTCACTCCCACCTCCCCTTAACTCCTCCCAGACCTGGCCTCTCTCCCTACCCGCCCCCTAACTTTGTCTCCACTTTTTTAAAATGTAAAACCCACTGACTCAAGTTCGTGTTTCTCATATACTTCTGGGTATGGAGCCCCCACTGGAACATGGTCAAGCTACCTGGAGCCACAGCCTTAAAGAAAGCCGACTCTCCCTCCCACAGAGGCCATCGCTGTCCACACTCTCCCTGAGCCCCTGCCCACTCCCTGCTAGAATGCTGACTGTCTTATGAAGACAACCAGAGCTGCAGTGGGGTCCTAAGCGCGCAAGTCTTGTCATCTCCAGAAGACATGCTTTTCTCCTCCCTGACCTCTGACCCTTACAATATTCTTACCCCTCCCCCTTTTGCAGTGGTCCCTGAGCTGTGGGGAGAGGTTATTCCATTTGTGACTGATTGCTATGGAGAAGGAATGGATAGTGTTTGTAGCATCCGTGGCTCTGAAGTATAAACTAAATTTCACTCAGTTAAATCCTGCAATATATGTCTTGTTATCACAGTCTCCACGCTGCTGGTGGTTTTCACGTAGAGCGCAACATGTGTGCATGTTGTGATGAAGAAACCAAAGTGCCCACAAGAGGAATAGCAATGAAGCTCACTAATTCCTAATGTGTTCTTAGCACCAGACTTTCAGTACTTAGCATAACAACATCTTCCTTCCTCCAAAGGTATTTGTGCCTCAAGTTCAAGCTCCCCACTTCCCAGTTCTAGCACGCTGGAGTCTCAGGGCACCACAGTGTTCACAGTCAGAACTGGGAAAATGCAGGAAATTATTTTCTCCTGTGGAATACTTATATCCCTGAGATATAAGCACACACATATATATCCACCTTCAAGCACACACATACATTTATATATGCACTCATACAGACATCTGTTATTATACCATTAAATATGTATTTCTTGTAGCTACTAATTCTAAATTCCAGTATGTGCTTCCAAACCTTGCAGGGCATGTTATGCACTCTCTATAAGTGCAAATGACTTGACCGTTTGCTTTAGTGATGAAGAAATGGGGGAAGCAAGAGACCGGGGAGCATTGGATAGAATGTTCTATGGTCAGCAAACACCAAGGGCCCCACATACCTAGACATTTAGAAAAGACCATCATCAAAGTTAAAAGAAAAGGAGAGACACTAATGGCAGAGGCACTGATGACCTCGTCACACAATTCTGCCCTCAAGCAGACCCCCAGCTCTCAGGTCTGACTGATTTGAATTCAGCCTGGACTGCTTGCCTGGTGTGAAACATTGATCAGTTAGCGGTTCTGCACAGCTGTCCTTCCCTACAGTCGGGCTCTTTGCTAGGCGATTGTTTTAGCTTTCTGCTTCCCTGTCCAGCCTCATCCACATTTCTCCTGATACTCTGCAATCCAGTTAATACTAAGAACACAGTGTATACTCAGCCCTGGTCTATCCATTTTCCCTTGTGGGTGAATTCTCCACTTTTCTTTTCTTTTCTTTTCTTTTTTTTTTTTTTTTTTTTTTTTTTTTTTTTTTTTTTTGAATTCTCCACTTTTCAAACTCTAGTCAAGGCTTACCTCTTTGGGAAGACCTTCCCAGAACCTCTACCCACCCTTTCCCAACTAAATTGATGGCAAACGTCAGGCCAGAATTTGTGTCTCCTTTTCATCCTTTATATTTATTTGCATATTTTTTGTTTTTTCTATAAAACCAGAGCACACCATGTGATGAAATAAATCATGACTTTGTATTTCTAGCACTTAGCCATATAGCTAAGACTAAATGAGACTCCTAATTGATGAATGACTAAGTGAGAAAACCACTGATATTATTACTTTGTGGTTTGGGTCTCATGTTGATATTTGGTTATTTTATACAAAACAGATTATATCTCACGTAGAAGTACCATAGTACAGCAGAAAGATATGGGCTTTGAAGCTACAGCTTTCTCAAATTGCTATTTCATTCGTTCATTTATTAAGTATGTGACCTGTGACATATTACTTATCCTGTTTGAGCCTATATCTTTATTTGTGATTAGAAAGAACAATCCTTGGGGTTGTTACAAAGCCACAAAAATGCAAGAACTTGTGTTTGACTTCCATTTATACTCTTAGTGACAGTAAGTTCCAAGCTTACAATTATAGTTAACATGTATTGGGTCCATATATCAAGCACTATGCTAGGCTCAGCTTGGTAGATATTACATGAATTCTCACAATTCAAAGAGAAAGTCCCGTGATTCCCCATATCTTACTGTGGAAGAAACTAGGGCTCAAAAGAGCGGAATTGTGTTGTCCCTGCCACAGCTTGGTGTGGCAGAGGTGGGAGATATGAATCTTGATCTGGCTCAGTTGCTCATACATTGACCTCTGCCTTCTCATGCCACCTAAAGCAGATACAGTCTCAGGTTTACTTCATCTCTAGGGCCATTTCACATGGCAAAAGTTCAGCGGTCTAAGAGACTAGAAAACAAAAATGCATACACTGTGCTATAGGCAGAAACAAATACTTTTATTTAGGGAAGCACTGTTGTAGCCTAGTCTGAATATCCACAGGACCACATAATAAGTTATACAGTGTTCACGTGATGAAAGTTCCAACCCTTTTACCAAGAGTTTAAGTTGTTGCTAGGCTCTGATGTAAAATTCACAACTGGAGTTTTAAATTACCCCAGAACATTTAACTTAATTTTAAATTATTTTTAAAATGTCTCATGCCTGACAAGATAACAGCCTCCATTATCTGCTCTTGGATGTTTAAATGTCCTGATGTGATCAGGGTTGGAGAAGGAAATGAAGAAATTTCCCAGAGAGCTTTCTGTTTTTTCTTTTCCCACTTCCCTTCACATCCCACATTCTTCCTGATTTCTCATTTCCCACACACCTAATGGGAGAGATCCAGAAATAGGCAGGGAAAGCACCTTTTCCTTGTCTTAGAAATCTGTAATTTCCAAACTCAGAAAGAATTTGAAATGTAAATATATTCATCTGCTCAAATATTTAAAAGAAAAAGAACTGAATAAACACATGAATACGATGTAGGAAATCTTCACGTGAACTGGTTTTTTAAAATGTGTATGTAACACACATGCTAAACACAGGAGTGACTTCCTTAACCATATAGTATAGGACAACCATAGACAATTCACAGACCCAACCAAAGCAGTTAATTAATCAGGAGGACCCAAGGGAGGATGCTTAAATCTCACTCAGAAGTGTAAATAGAAGACAGAGCAAAGATTGAGAAAATGTCCAACCAATGCCAGGCTCAACCCAAGACCCACCCCATGGGAGGGAAGCAATCCCTTACACTGTTAACAATACTCTACTATGCTTGCAGACAAAAACCTAGCAGAGTTGTCTTCTGGGATGCTCAACCCAGCAGCACTTTGAAACAGATACTGAGACTCCCAGCCAAAAATTAGGTGATACAGAGGGAGTCCTGTGGGAAAGTGGAGAGGGGGCGAGAAAAGGACCTGGAAGTGACAGGAACTCCATAAGAATACCAACAGAGACAACTAACCAGAACCCAGAGGGGCTCGCTAAGCCTGAAGCACCAACCAAGAATCATGCATGGACTTGACCTAGGCCCCCAACAGAGATGTAGCCAATGGGCAGCTCAGACATCGTGTGGGTCCTCTAATAATGGGAGCAGAGGCTGTCTCTGACATGGACTCTGTTGTCAGTTTTTTAATCACTTTCTCCTGGTGGGCCTGCCTTGCCAGGCCACAGGGCAAAAAGACATGCTCAGTCCTGATGAAACTTGATGACCTGGGGTGGATGGGAAGGGGGGGCTGCTCTTTTCTGAGGAATGAAGGACAGCGAAGAAAGAGGAAGGGAGGGTGGCACTGGGAGGAGAGGAGGAATTGAGCCACAAGCAGGATATAAAGTGAATGAACAAACAAAAAGAATAGACAGTAGAAGTGGATGAAGAGAGGGAACAGAGTAGGTGAGGGGGTGGGGAGGGAAATGGGGTTGGGGATCAGAAGTGGGGAGAGTGGGAGTGAGAGACCAGAGAGCTTGGAGAGAGGAGAAAAACAGAGGGTGGGATATTTCTTAGGAAAGCTGGAGGCCTAAGAAGAGTAGGCTCCTGGGAGGATATGGGGTGACTCTACCTAAGACTCCTAGAAGCAGAGGTTATAGAGACTAAAGAGGCTACCCCTCAGCTAGACAGAACTTCTAGTGGAGGGAAAGGAATACCAACCCACGCACAAAAACTTTGACCCAAAATTTACTCTGCCTACAAGATGTGCAGGGATAAAGGTAGAACAGAGATTGAGGGAATGTTCAACCAATGCCTGGCCTAACCTTAGACCCACCCTATAAGAGAGAGCCAGCCCCTGTCACTATTAATGGTACTCTGCTATGCTTCCAGACAGAAGCCTAGCATAGCTGTCCTCTGAGAGGCTTTACCCAGCAGCGCATAGAAACAGATTCTGAGACTCATAGACAAACATTAGGCAGAACTGGAGGCGGGGGGGGGGGGGGGGGGCGGTGCTGAGGCTTTGTGGAAGAGGTGGGGAAGGATAGAAGAATCCAAAGGAGACAAGAACTCCACTAGGAGACCAACAGAGTCAAATAATCTGGGCCCCCATTAGGGCTTAAGGACTAAGGACCATGCATGGACTGGACCTAGGCCCCTTACACATATGGGCAGCTCAGGCTTCATGTGGGTTCCCTAGTGTGGGGAGCAGGAGCTGCTGTCTCTGACATAGACTCTGTTGCCTGCTTCCTGATCATGACCCCCTGGCAAGCCTGCCTTGCTTGGTCTCGGTGGAAGAGAATGTGCTAGGGTGGGTTGGAGGGGGAGGCTTCTCTTTTCTGAAAAGTAGAAGAGGGATGAAGGAAGAGGAAGGGGTGGGGCCAAGAGGAGAGGTGGGAGGTGCATATAATCAGGATGTAAAGTAAAGAACTAAAAATTTTAAGCTCTCTTAATTTACTAAAGACTTAGGCAGTTTTTTTAAAGCTAATTAGAAAATAAGCTAAGGAAGTGTACTTACTATGACAGTATTCAGCTATAACAGAATCCCCAAATGCTTTCTTATGCAACATAGAACTTCTCACTCTTTAGTGGGACTGAAGGAAGCTAAGTGGAATCCAGGCCATTTCTAGCTTGGTAGTCTAGAGCTCACTTCTTAGATTCCAGCTCTTTAACTGAAGGTGGAAGCTATGAAAGATCAATCAACTAGAAGAGATTTCTTAACACAAAATCACCAAAACTTAATTCAAAGTCAAGCATGCAGTTGATGTACCTTCTTATTATATTTTGTTAGAACATTTGACAATAAAGTTTGCTGATTTGAGTGGCTAGAGAGGTGGCTCAGTAGTTAAGAACAGTGGCTGTTCTTCCAGAGGACCTGGGTTCTAGTCCCAGCACCCAGAAGGTGGCTAACAACTGCCTGTAGTAGTAGCCCCAGAGGATCTGACACCCTCTTCTGGCTTTGACTGGCACTGCATGCATGTAGTGCACATATATACATACAGACAAAATGCCCATACACATAAAAATCAAAACTTTTTCAAAATAAATTAATCAAATATTTTTAAAAGAAAGATGTTAACTTGATTTTCTTTTTTTAAAAATCACTAAATTAATATTAACTTTGGATTAGAAGAGAATTTCCAGAAGTTTCTGAAATGGTCCTAAACATACTCTGCCATTTTTAACAATATAGTTATGTGGGGTAGCAGTTATCCATTATAAAACCAAAATATCAGCTAAGTTTAGCAGAGGAGTCCAGGAGAGACCTTTGGAGACAAGGGCACAGTTCAAGGCAAGTCTCTTGTTTTAGTCACCACACTGGATACTACCTTGGATGCTTGGATTTGCCTTGAACTCCTCCTCTTTCTGAGCCCAGCTAGCTCTTCTGTCTTCTCCTCCCCGACTTGCTGCATTTTCCAGCCTTCCATTTCAACCGTTCTCTTTCCTTATTCCTACGGCTCCTTGGCTGTCTTCTAGGTGGTGAGCTGAAGGGTTCTGAACTAGAGAACCATGAAGGTTCTCAGCAAACTAGCAATCCCACCAAAGTTGCTGCTGGAACCCGGAGCAACTAGAACCTAAAGCCTCAGCCGGAGCCCAAAGCCCTGGAGCAGGTCTCTCTAAGAGCGGCTCTCGAAGTGCAGGATAAACAGCCAAAACAATCTCAAGTCCTCTCTCTCCAATCCTCTTATTTTGGGCTCATATCTATATCTATATCTATATCTATATCTATGTATCTATATATACATATATATATATATATATATATATATATATCCTCTCAGAGTCTCTACTAGGATATTTTCAGCTGGCAACATCCAAGCTCCCCCACGAAATGGTTCGACTTCTAAGGGGAAGTCTCTTACTAGTCTGTTCCCAATCCCACACTTGTGATCAACACAAAAACATGTTTATCTCCTCTTCACCTGACAGCCTCAGGTGCCAATTTTCTCAAGATAATTTTTCATACATTTTTGAAGCTAACAATGAGATTCAACTCATTTAGGTCTTGCTTAGACTTCTTGTAGTTTTTCCTTCAAACACCAATAGACCCTTTACTATTGGTCTTATCTCTGGCTAGAATTTCAAGTGTTTGTTTTAGCATAATCTAATTCTGTTTCACCTTATTACCTCTCCCCTTTGCATATTTATTTTAAGCACAAAATAAAGGTAGTTCAATCCTGAAGAAAAAAAAAATATATCAGTCAACTCTAAAGCATGTTACGGATTCTCTATGACCTGAGTCACAAAATTGTTTAACTCTTTGTGTAACAATAAACAAGTGTCCATTGTATTAGGATGAAAATTTGTTTCAGTGGATGGTAAAATTATACGTATACCAAAGAATCTTTTTAAAAGAAAATTCTTTATGATATATAGCAGCAAATTATTGCTTAAATATTTAGTTTATATGTCTATTTACCCAGGGTCGATAAGAGTTTCTTGGGTGAAAAGTGGTCATGGTGAAAAAGTGTAAGAAGCCCAGCTCTCCAGTGCACTTGTATGTGTGTAGCTCATGGCAGAAACTGTTGGAGACCTGGCTACTATGTCTGCATTCTGGGCAGAGGAAAGGAAATTATTAAAGAAAGAGGAGCGGTTTCTATCTGAAGATAGCTCTTAATACTAAATATAGTGTGTGTGTGTGTGTGTGTGTGTGTGTGTGTGTGTGTGTGTGTGTGTGCGCGCGCACATGCATGCACATAGGTGTACACATGCAGGCCAGGTCAACCTCAGGTGCCACTCCTTGGATGTCATCTACAGTTACAGGGTCTCTTACTGGCATGGAGCTCACCCAGTAGGCTAGACTAGCTGGCCAGTGGTCCTCGGAGATCTACTTGTGTCTGCCTTCCCAGTGCTAGGGTTATGCATATACAATACCATGCCTGCCCATTTATTACATGGGTTCTGAGGATCAAATTCAGGTTATCATGTTTGAAAAGCAAGCACTCGCCAGCATGGGAGCCATGTTGCAAACCCCTTAAAACGGAACCTTTTTATTTGCCTCTCATTTGCTTGAGCTTAGGTCATGTGGCTAACTTTAGGGGGTTCAGGGGAAGATATCCAGGAAATGTAGCTTATTTTTCCCCTGAACTTCATGGTCTGGCACTCTCTGCCCCAGGTGCAAATGGCCTGTTTGGTTGGGGTAGGAGGGGTGCAATATCCAGTGAACATGTGGAAGCATATGAACATAGTAAGTTTCATTATGATTAAAGAATTACACAACAAATATGTCCAGGAGAAATGTCTTTTCAACAATCAGAGGGAAAACACAGACAACTGGCAGTACCCACTATTGAGAAAAATGAAAAAGAAGCTAATTCCATGTGAGTATGAAGCTGGTGAAAACTTTCTGAAGGACACACTTCTAAATGTATTTTACCCTGTTTATTTGCCATCGCTGTACAAGGTATTTCTTTTATGGGCACCACACAAATCACCAAGAAAAACAAGCCAAGCATAATGGAATATATCTCTAATACCAGTACTTGGTAGGCTGAAACAAAAGACTTGCAAGTTTGAGACCAGGCTGGGCTATGTAGAAAGATCATGTCTCAGAATCAATTAATCATTGACCAATTCATGTACAACCTCCAAAAAGAAATTTAAAGTCTCTATTAATAGACATTTATTTAATTGACATATTCAAAAAACACAATATTTTTTTAACTCTGAGGTAACTATTTAAATGTAAACATAGGAATATCTTCATGTGAAAAAAAAAGTCAAACAAGAGTTTGTATGTAGACATACATACATATGCACTGAAGGTTCTAGCCTTACAGTGTAGCTACGCACCCTCTGTGTACACCCATCATAAGGTGACCATGCATTTTAATACATCTACTACGTACAGTGCAACAACACAGCACACTAATGCAGCTGCTTACCCCCGAACTACATGGCTGACTGGAAGAATCAGTTCATGCTGCCATTCAACACCACTGGAAGACGTCCTAGCAAATGTCACTAGCCCAGGAGATCAAGATTCAAACTGAAGAACGAGGGTTAGGCAAGATGGAGAGAGGAAAATGTTAACTACATCTGTCATAACTCAGGACTGCATATGTGTGTGTGTGTGACTGTGTGTGTGCATGTGCATATGAATGTATATACATAATTGTGTACACATGATGCACAGTAGTATGCATATATGCATTTTCATGTAAAAAACAAACATGAAGATACATCCAGGCATAGATAGCTTTTTTCTATAAATGAATCATAAAAACTGACTTTTGAAAGCAGTAACTTCTTAAAATTTCCCCATGACTTTTTATCTTTAAAATTATTTGACTCATTAGCTAAGGTCATGAACTGAGTTTACAGGTGAAAACAAAAAAAAAAAAAAAAAAAAATAGAGAAAATCATAAAGCCCTACTAGCAGTTAATAATGGGAAATAGATGAGATATCCAATGACAATAAAAAGTGAACTTTAAAAATTATGGTGCTTGTCCCCTGGAGGGGAGACCTGGTGGCACTCGGAGGAAGGATAGCAGGTCAAGAAGAGACTTGATACCCTATGAGCATACGCAGGGGGAGGTAATCCCCCTCAGAACAGTCATAGGGGAGAGGAGTAAGGGGAAAATGGGAGGGAGGGAAGAATGGGAGGATACAAGGGATGGGATAACCATTGAGATGTAACAAGAATAAATTAATAATTTTTTTTAATTATGGTACTAAGTGTTAGTAAAAACATTGTAAAATGGCATTCATAAACTGCCAGTTACTGTATACAGTCACAGAACCATGGTGACTGACTGGACAACTGTCCCAAGTGACTAATACCACATGATATAATTCCATTTATGATTAGGTCCTTCCTATAAGTGGTAGACAAGATCTAGAAATAATCCAAAATTTAACCACAGAGGCAGAGGCTAGTGAACTTGACTCACCTAGAAGAATACTGCACCTCCTTATGGAGATGGCTTCTAATGTGCAAACAAGCCACTGGGCAAAATTTCCTCATTTCTACCACAGACAGAATTCTACCTTAAAATGGGCGAGCTTGGATGCAGGCAGAGTCAACGGCCAAACTCTGCCAAGACAGGACAAGCAAGCCCTCAATAGTTCCTGCCTCACAAATATGTCTGTCAGATATATTGGGCAAGAAGGCTAAAGATGATGCTCCAACGTCATAGAGAGTTTTAGGTGACTGTTAAGGCAGCAAACTGTCTCTGTCATCTTCTCATTGTGGAAGCTGCTAACATGCACTCCTGCAACTCAGATAAATAATTGTACTCCTTCTCAAGTCTCTGATGGGGTTGAAGATCATATAGTTTAGTTTTACAATTAAGCTTAGCTGTTTAAGGGTTAAGATATTTTTACATCTAGATAGATGTTTTAAGTTAATAATGAGAAGATATGATAGGTATTGATTTACATTCAGAATTTTAGATGCACCAAGATAGAAAAGATGTTTTCTTCAAGACTGCTAAATACAAAGAGCCAAAACACTAAGAATGTAACATTTATATAATTCCTGATTGTTTCATGGTTCTTCTTGCTGTAGGTAGTTTATTATATGTGTGTGTAATAATATAAATGTACATGTAAAAATTTTTTTAATTATTTTTTAAAACTTGCAGCTTTACACCTTTGAGTTGGGTAGACAAAGGCTTATACCTGAACAAGGATCAGCAGATACTTCTGCAGTAGACCTGATAACATTTCATACACTGTAGGGTATATATTTTCTACTCTACCTATTAAATGTGTTGTTTTATACCATAATTATGTCCCAATAAAATTTTGTTTCTGGACACTGAAATCTGAATTTCAATCATTGTTATGTGCCACAAAATTTTCTTTGGCTTTTTCCTACAATTTAAAATGTTAGCACCATCCTAAGATTGTGGTTTGAATGAAAACAGCCCCCAAAGGCCCATAGGGAGAGGCGCTATTAGGAGGCGTGGCCTTATTGAAAGAAGTGTAGCACTGGGCGTGGGCTTTGAGGTTTCAGAAGCTCACACCAAGGCCCAGTGGCTCGCTTGCTCTTCCTGCTGCCTGCAGATCCAGATGTAGAGCTCTCAGCTCCTTCTCCAGCACCATGTCTGCCTGCACGCTGCCATGCTTCCTGCCAGGGTGATAATGAACTAAACTGTAAGCCAGACCCAGTTAAAGTTTTCCTTCATAAGAGTTGCCATGGCCATAGTGTCTCTTTACAGCAATAATGCCCCCAGCTAAGACAAAGATTGTGGCTCACACAGAAACGGGTGGCAGCTGGATTTTCCACATGAGTTGCACTCTGCTATAGCTGACAGAAGTGAAGAGATGGCTTACAGAGTTATATATGGAATTAGTTTGAGGTACTGAAGTTGTTGGGATCCATTTCTGTTCTGTAGTTCTAAATTATGTGCCTACAAATCTTTTATTAAAACCACTAATACTATATATGTTGAAGCTATATATTATATGTACTGAAATGCTTTATAATAGTTATGACTGAAATGGGTGGGCAGAGGGGAAACACAGTTGTTAGTTTCAGGTCTTAGAGGGCACTCCTTTTGCAGATTCTGAAAACATTCTTATTTCTGTTTTACTGTTTCAACCAAAGAACATCTTCAACTCAGTCACCCACACACTCGCTAACACTGGGAATATGCAAATGTAAGTGAGTGCAGGAGAACCTCCACTTCTTCCCTGCTCAAGGCAACTCCTACCTGTCAGTTTGGTTCCAAATAGCACTTCCCTGTGCCACACTATAGTTTCTGTGGTCAAAATGTGCACCTGCTATGCCCTCTCTGGGAACCATTGGAGAAAGCTTTCTGAGCACCTTTTCATTACTAAAGAATTTCCTCTTAAAGTTATAAGCCTTTTTAAATGTCAAAGCTGAGGGCTGTAAATGTGGGCCTTTAATAACCTGGCTCTCTGAGGTAAAAGGGCAGCATGGTGAGCAGTGTCAGGCAGAGTGGCTTGCCTACGCCTTCCTACCTATGGAAGTCACAGTCAGCCGTGCATCTCCACAAGCTTTGTAATAAGCTCATATTTTATAGTCTGTGACCCAGATTTTCATGCCCCCCATTTTCCAGTGTTTTAGGCCACAGTCTTCATTATCCCATTTTCTCGCATCTAAGATCCCCAAGTTCCTTGTAGGTGCTGCACATGGTATTTGTTTCCCTGGTGAGAACCTTCAGCAAAAGTGCTGTGTTCTCCAGGGTTGCAGACCCTTTGACTGGATGTTGTAGCTCTTTCTATGTGAGAGAACGTGACCTCTCTCTGAGTCAGGGAACTGCACCTCAGATGAACAACACTCAGGCCATTTGGGGCCATGCCCATGCAATGTCTTCAGATCAGAGCAATGGAGAGCATATTCCACAAGTCACTTAGCTATTGATGGCATTCCCCTTGTGTGATCTGCATGAATGTCATCTCTGATACATGCAAGCCACTTGAAGAGTTTCAAACCCCATGAATCTCTTAGGAGAACATCCTATGAGAACTCTGAGAATAGTACAACCACCACCAATTTACAAACTAATATTCATATAGTTGCACTTCTGCATTACCAGCCCCATGAAACCAATTCCCTATGCTTACTTAAGCACTGCACAAAATATATCTAAGCCCATAGATGGTGGATGTCTTAGGCTACCTGTGTTCTTATTAATTCTTCTTTAGAGCCTTACTTACTGGCATTACTAACAGCTGCATTATGAGGTAAGATGTAATGGTTTTTGAGCACTGTGGAATGAGTGTCAGGCTAATTAATATTTGTAATATTTCATGTTCTCATTTTCCCTATGACCACAACATTTAAGGTCCACATTTAGTAAGTTTGAAGTGTAAATTTGTATTTGCTATAGCTCCTGTCCTGTGCAATAGAACTGAAGAACTTGTTTCTTGCTCTGGCTGCCACTTTGTATCTCTTGACCAGCATTTCCCCTTTCTCTACCACACTCCAGCCTGCCCATTCTAGTCTGTACTTTCATTAAGTCAAATGATCAATGCCATGTTTAAATTGAAGTCACATGTCACCTGACTTTCTGTGCCCAGCTTATTTCACTCAGTATAATGTCCTTTAGACTCACTTAGGGTATTACAATGGCAGAAAATCATCTTTAAACGCTGAATTGTGTAAGACTGAGCGCATGTAGCACACTTTTAGTCCATTCCTTGGTTCCAGGTAGATAGATGCTTCCCAAATCATCACTGTTGTGAACAAAACAGCAAGGAACTTGAGAGTGCAATCATCTGTGCTGACGAGCTGATTCAGATCTTTGAGGTAAACATTATCAAATGGGATCACTAAGTCACACAATTGCTATTTTAGCTGTTTGTTAGTTTTTAACCTCCATTCTGTTTTCCAAAACAGACACACTGATTGACATTCCCAGGAGCAGGCTATAAGCGTCCCGTGTTCCCTACATCCTTGCCAACACTTTCTGTGTTCCATCCTTTGGGTAATATCCATTCTAACTGCTATTAGGTGAAATCGCCAGGGGGTTAATTAGGTGAAATCCCTGATGAGCAGTGATATTGAGCACCTTAAATAGATAGAGATAGATAGATAAATAGAGGGTATTGAGAAAGAAAAACCTTCAGGGCCATATCCCTGCAGAGAAATCACCTTTTCCGTAGCCTGTGCACTCTTTAAAAACTGCTATTCTGAGCCAGGTGTGGTGGCGCATGCCTTTAATCCCAGCACTTGGGAGGCAGAGGCAGGCGGATCACTATGAATTTGAGGCCAGCCTGGTCTACATAGTGAGTCCAGGACAGCCAAGATAGCATAGAGGAACCCTGTCTTGAAACACAAACACAAAAAACAAAACAAACAAACAAGAATTGCTCTTCTGCTCATTGGCCTTGACGTAAAAAGGTTATTTTATTTAAGATGTTGAAAATGTGTATGTGTGTGTGTGTGTGTGTGTGTGTGCATGAGTGTGTGTGCATGTGCATGTATGTCTGCATACATAAGTACAGACGCCAGAGAAATCCAAAGGCATTGGTTCCCCTGGAGCTAGAGTTATGGCAGTTGTGAGCTCCTTGAAGTGGGTATTGGGAACTGAACTCATCCTCTGCAAGAAAAGCGAGCACGGTACCCCTGAGCAGCCACTAGGGTTGCTTTCTGTTCGGCTGTTTGAAGTCTAGTATGTGTTGTCCATGAGCCCCTCTTCTGATGTATGATTTAGATGCAATCTGTCGGGGGGGGGGTTCCACTGCATTTTGTTAAGTGCTTCCTTTGCTGTGAAGAAGGTAGCTAGTGCCTACCATGTGACAGATAGTATGTTCCACCATGAAGATGCAGCCGTAAGCCACACACGAAAACATTCCCTACTTTCAGAATTGGCTATTGGTCCTTAATTAGTCTGTATCTTGTAGTAGGGTTCCTGAGTTTTAATTTGCTAGAATAGCCATGTAACCAGATAGCTGCTCTCTTCTGAGAGCAAGGTCTAAAGGACAGTGGAGCTGGGAGATTTCCAGCATTTTGCACTGTTCGGTGGGTTCAGAGAAGGCTCCAGAGTGAGCCAGGTAGCCCCTATTCGCTGACCAACTTACACAAGACCTCTACACCCCTGTTCAGGCCCCACCCAGAGCTCTTACATCTGCGATCCCCGCATCCCCGGCCTGCCTCAGATGTCCTACAGGGCTCACTGGGCCACACAGGTGGTGGCATCACACAGATTAGCCATAACTCACAATCTCCTCATCTTCTGAGCTGTGGCCACTCTGCCTGGATGGCAGTGATGACAGAATCTATCTCAAAGCATTCTTCTCCACGGCAAACATGTGGGACACCTTTCCTAAAAGTCCAGTTCCTGCCGGTTCCTAGAGCTGTGTGGAGGAAAGACACAAGGCCATCCTCTCCACCTGCCATCTGGCCATGTGCGTGCAAAAAACACTTTCAGGCCTTTCCTTCAAATTTGTGAGAGGCCGCACTCACATTCGCCATTACAAGATGGCGCTGACATCCTGTGTCCCAAACTGGTAAACAAGTAATCTGCGCATGTGTGAAGGAACTTTCCACTTGTTGTGTTCTGCCTCTCCCGTGGCGTCATATCGCCTGATGAGTAACAGCCAATCAGGGACTGACACATCCTAAGCGGAGAACAGTTTCCTATATAAGGGATGGGTTTCTGCTGTTTGGGGTCTCCATTTTACTTGTCGTAAGCTTATGCTCTCCCTCTCAAGATGCATTAAAGCTTTACTGCAGAAGGATCCTGTGTGTGCAGCGTCATTCTTGCTGGCGAGACGGTAACGCGAGTCACACAAATTGACTCCTATGCATCAGTTTGTGAGAAAGGTCTGCACTTGCTTGAAATGGAGTGTGGAGTGAGAACAGGGTGTTCCCTAGACAATCATTTCAGGTGGATCTAAGACTTTTCATCAGCTCTTCCAAGAGCCTCTTCACCTTCCGCACTCTACATGCGCGTGTTTGGTGTGGTGCCCGGGATTCCAAGCAGGGCCCCGTGCAGGCTGGCAGGCATCCTACCAACTGAGCTCCATCCCCAGTGCCCTCAAAGCATCTTTAATTTCTTCAAACAAGTCATTTTTTTTCCAGACTATTTCCCACCTTATCTCTTCCTTATTGTATATCCACTAATTACTTGAGAATACTTAAATTTAATATTAAAGATGAGCAATAAAATGTGATAAATGAAACTCCTAAGAAGTATTAAGCACAGATAACAAATCAGCAAGTAATTTGCAAGACACAGACTGAACTCATCTGATAAGAATAAATAATAAGTAGCTCTATAAGACATGGTACTCTGTAGAGAGCGCTGGGAAGACTCCATAGGGCGGAGATTCTAAAACTGGCCCTAGAACTGCAGTTAAGACCCAAAACTGCTCATTGGCCTATGTGGCAAACACCACCCATGTGGCAGGCAAGCTGGCCCCTGAGTCTCTGTTGGAAAGCACATCTGTGTAAAGGATGTCAGGTGCCACCTTTTCAAAACGTATCCCTGGCCCCTATAACCTTCAGGATGGAACAAGCTGATGCAGTAGAGAGAGGCAGGTCTAGGTTGTACTTCGCTTAAAAGTCAGGTACCACGGGTCTTGTCCCAACTTGCACCTTACCGCTTTTTGCTTTCCATGGTGTGCTTTAATTAACTGGAGAAGCCATGTGGTGTGGGGCCTGTGCGACTTTTTAGTTTAACGGCCCTGGAACAACTCCTTGGTGGCATGCATTGCTGTAGTAAGGCAGCCTCCCACAGAATGTCCTCTACTCTACAGAGTGCCCATCCCAAAGCTCACCCGGCTTTCTCCTGACTTGAAGCCGCTTTCCCATACTGCTCTCTGTTTACAAAGAGGCTGCTTTGCTGGGCTAAGTCCTTTTGGTTTTCAGGATTCATCTCGGTACCCCGCCCTTCCTGCAACATTTCTCTGCCATCCTTCGCCTTGTCCTCAGGTCAGATGCCTCTCCTTTTCTCCTAAGGATCCACTGTTTGCTTGGACACCCATGGCTTAATAACAGTGGCCATATGTCAGCAGTGTTTTTAAATTCATTAGAACTCTAACTTAAAATTAAAGCTCACTTCCCTATGTGTTCCAAGCACTGAGGCACAGTGCCTTCATCATCACAGGGAGGTCTAACGGACAGCACTGGCTTGCTGTTCATTCTTCAGTAACCTTGCTGTGGGTGGGTCTGGTTGTTTCTGTTTTCCAGTGCCCTGTGCAGGCATGGATTAGGTCCTCTGTGTGCCTACCTAGCACTGGGTGAATGAATGAATGAATGAATGAACCTCCAGTGTAAAGACCCTGTGGCTGTCATGCTGTGGTATCAAATGCTTCCTTCCGGGAAACGTCTTCATCTCGGAGTTTTATTTTATTTTATTTTATTTTTTTATTTTATTCCAGTTTCCTCCAGACCCCCCTGCTTGGAGGGCCTTATGTTTCAGGGACCTTCCTGTTCATTGTTGCGACCTTTGATGGCTCTATGGCATTTCACCTAGACCTGGCAAGGAAAGTGAGGGAATGAAGCCCGGGGCAAAAAACAGGCGGAAAGTCAAGGCCATGCAGACAGGACATCCTCCAGCAGAGAACACACGGTGCTCTCATGGCTTTAATTGTCCATTTTCACTCTTGAAGAAGATTCTGTTCTGAGCTAAATTTGGAAGTGATGTAATTGTTTGATGTAAACCTTCAAAGTTCCCTTTGGGGTGACTGTCTATCTGCTTGGGTAGAAAGGGGGAAAGGGGCATTTACATTTACTTTGCTAAACATTAGCATCTTTTGTTCAATCATTTGAATGCGGGACAGTGAGAGGGAAACAGCTTAGAGAACAAGAGTTGACATCCACGGTGTAAAATCTTTTAAGGTGCTTGGATTCAATGAGGGAGAACGTGAGACGGAACCATACTTCAGCTCCCTCACTGTGTTCCAGTCAGCGGGAACTTTGTGACAGGGCTCTGTCTCTCAGCCACACTTGACTGGCTCCCGCTGACATTCAGCTGTCAGGCAGCAATCTTTTCCCAGGCCCCTAACATGCTCCGCAGCTTCCCCCAATTAACTCGCTTTCACTTGCCACAGCAGCAAAGAGCTCTATAATAGGTGGTCAGGGTACGTGGTATCTGCCTGCCCTCGAACTGCTCACACACAGCAGAATGTTTAACCACTTTCCTTCTTGCCTGCGTGCTCACAACGAGGATGGTACAACTTAGTCATTTCATGGGGTGAGCTGGACAGGAATCTAGGAAATATTACAATAATACGTTAAGTGGCTCGAAAATAGGTTTCCATGAGAAGAGCTGAATATCAACATTTTTTTTCTGTAAATTTTTGTCACGCTGCTCAGATTTTTGGATGAAACACATTGGACTTTCAAATATTTCTGACTAAGATGTAGAGTATGTTGTGCCTATTTTGAAAAACGATCTGAGTTGACCAAATATTTTCTTTCGTCTCTTTATGTGTTTAGTCCTAAGCATATTGTCAGTTTTCATTTAGCTGCTCTGAGACTCTGGAGATTCTAAAAAGAAAAAAAAATAACTGTTACACTGGGCAAAAGGAAAGGAAATGGTAAAATCTAGGGCTTTCTCAAACCCACACTCATGAAGCTACACAGTGAAGAAGGCACGATGGTTGTTATTTTTAAATGGGGCATTTTTTTATTGACATTCAAATGCAGGTCACTGTAGAGATTCGGGTAGACTCGTGGTTTCAATTGCAAGTACTCTACCCATAATCAAAGGTGGAAATCTAATTAACGGATAGGGAATTACCTCCAGCAGCCGAGCTAGCCCCAGCAGAGAGGACTGCATGCCAGGCTAAGTGGTCAAAACATAACTTGCCAGTCTGAGTGTCAGTAGACTTCTGAGGCTTTTAAGCAGCTGTGTGCCCTTGGTGTCTCCTCAGTCTGACATCTTTCTCTGTGTAAACTAACATATGTTGGACACGGTGCGTGTTAAACTGAAACTTTAGGTAGGAAGCACTCTGTAGTGAGTTAGTTGGCAACTTCAACACTCCCCTGTGTCTGTCTTGTTCATTGCATAGAGCTATCTAGGTCTGTGTAGAATCTAGTCTGCCTCTATCTCCTCTTTCATTACCCTCACACAGATAATTATCACTTTTGATGTGCATTACATAGAACCATCTATAGAATTTGTTAAAAAAAAAAATACTTGTACAATGCCAGAAAGATGGCTCAGTGGCTAAGAGCACGGACTGCTCTTGCAGAGGACCTGGGCTTCATCTCTAGCACTCACAAGGTGACTTGCAAACATTTGTAATTCTAGTTCCAACATCATCTTCAGACATCTCTGGGCACCAGGCAAACATGTGGTGCAAACACACACACACACACACACACACACACACACACACAAAACCAAAAGACTCATATACATAAAATAATGTAAATATTAAAAATTTAAGAAAATACATATATACATATACATGTGTGTGCATGCATGTCCTCTCACAAAATTAAGGGATACATGAATAAAGGTGTTCATCTTACCAATGGCATAAGACAATGTGGTGCTCAAGGGTGAGGACTTAGAGAGATCTGGAAATGTGTCATAGGAGAAGGCATAAGAACCATCTGACAACAATTGCCCTGGCAGAACATAATGTATTCAGAACTCCAGAGTATACTAAACATTTTCACCCCCCAGGGAAGGGCCTGCGCAGTTACACTGTGCTTCGCTTTGGTCAGCGATAGCATGCACTACAGCAGCAGCTGTCCACTTGCCACAGCAAACCTAATGGCCAATCTTCTGGTCAAGTTCCTGCAACAGCTTGCAGAAGCTAGCACGGAGAACACAGAGCCTGGCCTCTGACTGTTGCTCACCACCACAGCACTGCAGAGGAAGAGGCAGGCTTCGTTGTGATGCCCGCCCCTAGCTGGAGTGACAACCATGGGGCTTCAAGCTGGTATCCTCCCTCTCTGTTCATTACTCTTTTCAGAAGCCAGAAATTAAGGCCAGAAGATTTGAAACCTTCATATATTTGATCGCACAAACACGTGGAAAGGCAAAGGCAGAAAGCATTCTTTTTTTTTTTTTTTTAAAGATTTATTTATTATTTTATATACAGTGCTCTCCCTGCATGTACACCTGCAAACCAGAAGAGGGCATCATATCATGTTATAGATGGCTGTGAGCCACCATGTGGTTGCTGGGAATCGAACTCAGGACCTCTGGAAGAGCAGCCAGTGCTCTTAACCCTTGAGCCATCTCACCAGCCCCCAGAAAGCATTCTTAAAAATTACAGTTTATGCCTCATGGTGACTGTTGGCATTACAGAAGCCACAATGGACACTCGTGTTCTTTAGCAGTATTATTCACAGTTGCTAAAACAAGAAAGTAACCCAAGTTTATGGGCAGATGAGTGAACACGTAAAATGCAGTATATAATATAGAGAACTAGACCAAGGATTAACGGTAGTGCACACCTTTACTCCTAGAACTCAGGGGCCTGGTCTACATAAGTGATATCCAGGCCAGCCAAGACTACATAGTGAGACCCTGTCTCAAAAAACAACAACTAATTGCAATATTAGGGGACTGGAAAGATGGCTCAGTGGTTAGGAGCTCTGGCTGCTTTTCTAGAGGATCCAAGTTCAATTCCTACTACCCACATTGCACCGTTCAAACATCTGTAACTCCAGTTCCAGGGAATCTGATACACTCTCCTGGCCTTTGCAGACACTATATGCTTGTGGTGCAAACATATACATGAAGGCAAAAGACCCATGCACATAATATAAAAGAATTATAAAATAATAATACAGTGAATTCAAGCTTTAAAAGAAAGGAAATTATAGTATATTCCCAAACATATATAAAATTAACTCTAAGGACATAATGCTAAGAGATCTATATAAATTATATTATATTTTATATGAAATACTTAGAACACTCAAAATCATGATGACAATAAGTAAAATGGTAGCACAGAAGTTTGTAAATGGAGAGTAATTGTAACATTTTAGATTGCTAGATGTTTATGTGTATAAGTCTCATTTTTACAAAAGGAAAAGAGACACAGAGATGGATGGTAGTAAGAACTTTACACTATGAATGAAGCTAAGATCACACTAAAAAATAATTACATGGTATTTTAATCATGGACAAAGATGGAGAGGAAAAGCTAGGGACATACCTCAGTAGGTAAAGGGGACTCACCACCAAGACTGACAACTAGAGTGTGATTCTAGGACCTACATGGTAAAAGGAGAGACCTAACACCCACAGCTGTCCTCTGATGTCTGACGTGTGCTACAGCATGGACACATCACACACACACACACACACACACACACACACACACACACACACACACTCAGAGAGAGAGAGAGAGAGAGAGAGAGAAATGTAGTAACAAATATATTCAGTGCAATAGTCTCTTTCCTCCAAAGGAAGAAACAGTTACCTACTTGGGGTAAGAGTACAGAGGACTAAATGAGTCTAGGAAGCAGATGAAGCATCATTAAGTCCATAGTCCACAATTAGCTTAATTAGTAATAATTATTACAAGTAAAGATTAGTGATAAGAATTAATAAGTATTAGTGATGCTTGTCTTTATTATTATTCATATGTGTTTGGAATTTGGCATGGTATGTACTAAACACAAGGAATTCAACAAATACTTAAGAAAGGAATAATTAGTGATTTGTTTGATTATTTCTTTCCTTTAAAGATAGACAAAACAAAGAGAACTCTATTTGCAAAAAATAAAATGGGTGATGAGTTGAAAACCTTGAGTTATAATGGTATCATTTTAATAAATTTAAAATATTCCCAACATGTGAATGGATTTTAAAATGTAATAGATATTACTTAGCCTTTAAAAAAGAAGAATAAAAAATAATAAAAATAATAAAACAAAATTAAAATTAAAAAAAGAAGGCAGTGTTGTCCGCAACACAAAGTGGAAGGATAATGTGCTAAGTGAAACAAAAGCAGGCCTCACCAGTGCCTCATCTCACTTACACACAAAATCCAATTGTACACTTGAAATATGCACAATTTTTATTTGACAGGTAATTTAATGTCCTTGAGAAAACAAAAATGACTTTTAAAAAGCTATGAGGAAGAATTTGAAATTTCTTTTTCCAACAGACAGCAAAACAAGCAAAAGTAATAAATGAATTTCCTAATGATGTCATAACCTACTACCAGAAACTGGCTGACTAAACCCAGCAAATTTACTCTCTGATAATTCGAGAGGCTCAACACCAGGAGAACCAGGCCCTTCCTGTCTTAATACTCCCATCTTCCCTTGATGTCTCCTTGCCTAATATGTGTGTATCTTTATAAGAATAGCAGCCATTGGATTTAAGGGCCACCCTAATCCAGATGACTTAATTTTAATGTAATGAATTTCATCTGTAAGCACTCGATTTCAAATAAGATCATATTCTGAGTCATGAGTAAACAAGTACTTTCTAGAGCATTCTATTAAAGTTACTGTATCAACTATAACAACTTCAGAAAGAATGGCTTACTGTGTGCGTGTGTGTATGCGCCTCTGTGTGTGTGTGTGCGTGTGTGTGTGTGTGCGTGTGTATGTCTGTGTATGCCTATGAATAGCAGAGGTCCTTCAAACGTCGCTCCTCTGGCACTGGCCACCAGTTCATGTTCTGCACAGCCTGGATCTTGCTAAGGAGGGGAGCCTGACTGGCCAATGAGATCCAAGGACTCATCTTTCTCTGTCTTTCCACACTGGGGTTACAAACATGTGCCATCATGTCCAGTTGTGGTTTTTTTTTTTTTTTTTTTTTAATGTGGATTCTGGGGATTGAATTCAGCATGGCAAACCAGCTGACGTACCTTCCTAATCCCACAGTTATTAGCTTTATAACCTGGGGCCAAGAACATTTCTGATGATTAACAGTGTCTGTGTGACAGGATATAGAAGAGCAAGAGGGACCTGCCTCCCGCCACACCTAAAACAATTATTTAACCTCTGGGATGTGCTGGTGAGATTAGATTGATGAGGTTGATTGAGCTGAGTAGATACTTGCCTGGGCTTGGGCCCTGAACTGTAGAGAAAGCAGAAGGCCAACTGAGCACAAGTATCCATGTTCTCTGCCTCCTGGCTGTGGCTGTGATGTGATCAGCTGCTTCAAGCTGCCTGATTTCCCTTCCGTGAGAAACTGAACCCTTGAACTGTGAGCTAAAATAAGCACGTCCTCCCTTGAGTTGCTTTTGTCAGAATGTTCAAACACAGTAGTAGAAGAAATTGAGAGAGCATCTATCAAATTTTACTTCACTATTCTAAATGGTAATATATAGACTAATCTAGTAAATTCTTACAAACTTTTAGTCAGCTTAGCTTTGAAAGACCAGTATTAGGGAACAGCATTTGGTACTGAAATACTACCAAGCTAAGAGATCAAATATTTTTATATACGCATACATCTTAAGGTGAAATGTTTTCCTCTTCATTTGCACTTGCTAAATATCTTTCTTTCCTCATAAGCAAATATCTATAAATATCTTAAAAGTATACTAAATGGTATTTTAACCTTCATCCAAAAATTCCACAAAGTGCTCTGAAGACGGATGTCTATGAAAGCCAACACATCAGAATCCTTATAACCTATGCACAACTGGGATATTGTAATTAACATGCGACCGAATGGCCCATGGCAATGGTAATATGTACCATGAGTTGTTCCATTATCAAATTCATGTTACAGCAAGCTGCTGTCTCCACAATCTCAAAGCAGTTTCATTTCTTAGGATCACGTTTTCCAGATTTTAGATAAAGTTCATTCATTGTGATGGATTGTATTGATGCAGTAAAATTGAAGCAGATGCTAATGCTAATTGCATAGCCTATAAAACAAAAGTCTTATATTCCACAGGAAATATTAATATGTTAGAACACTATTTTCTATCAGTGAGTCGGACATTTAACAGCAGATCGAAAAGCCTAACTAACTAGTTAGACAAACAGGAAAATACAGTCAAAAGCATTCTACTTCGCATCTATACAGTCCAATCCAGGGAAAACAATAGCTCCATACTTTTCCTCCAAGACAGGAATTTTTAAAGGCCCTAGTAACTCCTATTTCAAAAACAAGGAAAAGTTAGCATTCTATCCTCAACTGGTTAAAGCAGAAAAAAGGGCATTAATACAATAGCAGGGACATTACAAGCTTCCTTTTCAAGTAACCTCCACACAGCCCAGAAGGCTATTGGTACCTTCATCCTCAACACGTGGGAAAACCGAAGCATTCCTGTCCAGGCAGTCTCAAACCAGGAGCACACAGAATGCGGCGCCCACATGACATGTCACCATGAATGAGCTCCTAAACTGGACAACCAGTGTTCACATCTTTGTTTCATCACCTATGGTTCTGGGATAACAGCCATACCTCAGAGTAATATAGCTCTATAGGAGTGTTGTAAGTATTGAATAAGTTGACAAGTATAAGGCATGATAGTGACTTACACAAGGAACATACCACACAATGTCAACTAATTCCCTTTTTCTTCCTGGCTCCAACAAGCCTCTGGTTTGAAAAAGAAAAGAAAAGAAAAGAAAACAAACAAACAAACAATATATATATGCACATTTATGTATATATGTATGTGTATACATATGCATATATTGACACTCTTTTTTTGATTTTTAGTTTTTGGTTTGTTTTGTGTTTTTGAGACAGGGTTTCTCTGTGTATCCTTGGCTTGGCTGTCCTGGACTCACTTTGTAGACCAGGCTGGCCTCAAACTCACAGCAATCCACTTGTCTCTGCCTCCTGAGTGCTGGGATTAAAGGTGTGTGCCACCACACTCAGCCCTGACACTCTTTTTTTTTTTAAACTCTATTTTATTTGGGATTTGAAGTCTCCACTTCCCTTCCACCAACCCCTTAACCCTGGGTAAGAGAGAAAGAAAGTTAGTGGAAAGAAGGGGCACAGACCCCTTTACTTCTCCTGGCTGATCAGAGTCAGTTGGGTTCTTTTGGGGCAGTACCAATCTCCATCAACAGCAAACGCAGCAAGCATTCTCCGCTGAGCTGCTGTGTTGAAAGGTTTCTGTCTGCTTCCTCCAAACTGCTATACACCTCACACCACCACCGCACGCCACACTTTTCTTTCTCCGAGCTCTCCTAATTATCTTCCTCAGAGTCCTAGACCTCTCTGTAGCACTCAAGGCAGGCCATTCCCAGCTGGCTAAGACCATGCCCTGTATGAGACAATTATCAGCTGTGGACAAACTAAAGACCGAACTAAAATCCCACACTTGGGATTAAAACAAAAAACATATTTACATAACAACTGAGTTTACAAAGAAACCAAAACTTCAATTACATGTATATATGCATGTGTGTATCTCTCTGTATATATGTATATGTAAAATGTATCTAGATAGCTATGATGTAAATACATTGTACATTAATGTATGTCATATATAGTGTATATAATACATATCCATTTATGTATATATAATGTATCAATAAGATCTGTTTTGTTTCATATTCATAGATTATACTATTATTTTTAAAATAATATCTCTTGATAATTGGGCAGGAAGTAAGCAACTTCAATGGAAAACTATAAATGACATAGTAGAAAAAGAAAAAAGACAGCCATGATGGTTTGCAGAAAACTAACAGTCTCAGATCTTGGCTTACTAAATATGATGAGGCTAGAAAAATCATCCAGCTTTCCTGAATCTCACAAAGAATCCATTTATCACACACACACACACACACACACACACACACACTGTAGTGAGTCTGTCTAGAAAACTATAACAATTGTAAAAATAGGTTAAAATGTCAACAACACTGAAAGAGAACTCACAGTTCAGCTTCAGTTTCTTATAAGCCAATAATGCTGTCTGCTCCCATAGTTCCCCCTGCCTGAAATTCCTTGTTCTAGCCGTATCCTTGCCCCAAAATGAAGCTGAGATGCTCAAAAACTATTACCTGATCACTCCAGCACAAGCACACCATATCTAAGCCCCATGAGCACTTATCGCTTTATCCCATTGTGTGTCTGTCCTGACTCACCAACTAGATCATACATTCTATCAAGTCACCAGCTCATTACAGCTTTTTTGTATTCAATCCATGTGCAGACACAGCTATCTTTCTTGCATAAAAGATAGGAAAAGAAAGAACACTAAAAGATTTTAGAACTCTTCAAAAAGAAGCAGAATGCATTGATTCCATAACGCACTCAGTAACGGAGTCAGGCTCAGTGTGGGTGCCATGAGGGGGGAAAACCAGAACCCCTCCTTCCAGACCCCGTGCTCAGCAGAATCAAAGCTGTGGCAAGGGATAAAGACCGTGGTCTTCCTGAGACCCTAGCTATGAGGCCTGAGCTGACTAAGAAGCAGACCTGGCATACACTGAAGATGATGAGCTGACTCTGGGAACTTGGATTGCCACAGGGAGGTTACTAATGCTCTCATTGTCCTTTCATGGCCTGTCACAGTGCCGGGACCAAGCTGCACTTCCAAAAGACTTGGGCTGGGAATTAGATAGTCGATAGTCTAGTAACACAAACTGACTTTTATACCAAGTGTGTGTATGTGTGTGTGTGTGTGTGTGTGTGTGTGTGTGTGTGTGTGTGTGTGTCACCAGAAATACTTGGAGATCTATGTGATTCCCAAACAAATTTAAGGCGCTTGTCAGCAAATATTTATTAACTTAATAAATATTAACTCATTGTCATTACATGGTTATTAAATGACTTCACGTCAATCAAATGGTCTTGTTAAGCATACACTATCCTACCCAATTACAGAAATAAAGCATGCACAATTTACTATCCTCTATAAATATGCTTCATATCTCATAAATTATTTTAACTGCTTAAATTAATTAATACCGTGTGTGTGTCTATATCTGTGAGTGTGCGCACACATGTATGGAGGTCAGAGGGCACCTTGGAGTCTGAGGCTCTAGGAGATGAACTCTGGTGGCCAGGTTTCGCAGGGAGCAGCAAAGCCACCTCACCAGTCATCACATGAGTTCTTAATCTATAAAATGGTGTTTGTCTCTGGTGCTGACCTGAAATGGCCCATCTACATTGCTTCTATAAATCTCTTTGTTCATCATAAAATGAATGGAATTTCCAGTCATCATGCCAACTCAGGAGTCTGCATTAAATGACAATAGTTCCCAAGCCCTTGCAATACTGAGAAACACACAGGAATTGCTGAATTATTAGTGTGATGCCATGAAGTTGATATAAAGCAGAAAATCTTCCAAATGGAAACTAGTATCGAATATGGCTAGCACATGGGAGGCAGAGGCCAGCAAGATCTCTTTGAGTTTGAGGGCAACCTGGTCTACAGCGCCAGTTCCAGAAGAAGAGGCAGGGCTACATAGAGAGACCCTGTCTTAAACTCCCCCCCCCCAAAAAAAGAAACAGAGAAATCAGTATATTTTTAAAGGCTTACTATTACAGCAATTATAGTTCCTACTAAACTCACTGCATTTTCTTCACCTGGATTTAGGCTTAAAAGAGCATTTCTTCCTAGCCTCTGTGATTTTCAGAGTTACACACTGCCTGCTTGTTCATCCTTCACTGGCAGTTGTATTGTTTATTTTGCTCTAATAGTATGCTTGGTGTTGAATAAGATACAAAGCCACATGTCCTGGTCTAAGGCAAATCACCCAGGATGCTCATATCATCAGTTTCTCTCCTTTTCTGTTCCTTCCTCTTAAGAAAAAATGGGCAGGCTGTAGAAACATGATTTTCAGTAATAGCTGGACAAGGATGATCTGGCTAATAGATTCTCAATGCACAACATGAGGGAGTACAGTCACAAACTTTGCTTCTGTCATCTAAATTCCCAAGTAGGATGAGACCTATACATGATGTGCTCAAACTGGACTTTGCGGTGCAACTTTTAGCAAAGGATTCCTCACACACCTGTACCAGGTAGGCTAACATCTGGAAGAGAATCCTGCTCCCACAGCCCTGGTAATGGAGTGAGTCGATTAAGTGGTCGTTATGATCAGGCCGGTGGGATGGCTCCTCAGGTAAAGGTGCTCACCACAAGCCGGAGTGCCTGAGCTCAGCTCCCCTCGCCACCATGGCAGAAGGCAAGAACTGACATCTACACGTTCTCACCTCCACATGCATGCTGTGGTGTGCACCTCTTCCCACGAGAAAAAAATAAAAATGTTTACAGAATCAATTATGAGATGGTAAACAATTAATGTAGCAATAATATAATTGGGCATTCAGGGGGAATTTTTGTATTTTATATTTGTGAAGAGACTGAAGTTCAGATTTCAAACAAAGGTTTGAAATACAATAATAATTCAACAAGACCAAATATGTTTTAAAAATCAGTGAAGACGAGGTAAGCTTTCCTTCTAAGCACATAATCTTATATTATTTTAGTGTGTCTGTGTGTATACGTGTATGCATGTGTGTATACCTGCACACACGCGTTTGCACACATGTGTGTGTTCTCACAAAGGCCCACATGTCATGGCACTTTTGTGGCAAAGAGAAGACAGCTATCAGAAGTCAGTTTTCTAGTTCCACCTTGTGAGATCCTAATCCAAACTCAAGCTGTCAGGCCAGCCTACCCATTGAGCCATTTCTCTGGACCAAGTGTTCTCTTAAAATAATGATTTTTTTAAAAAACCTTTTAGTTCAGTTTAAAACGATACCCCAGTCTGTAAGGTGCTTGCCACATAAGCATAAAGAGCCACACTCAAGCCCTAGACCTCACAGAAATCGCCAAGGCTGGTAGTGTGCACGTGCAAGTCCAGGACTGAGGAAGCAGATAGCAGGGCCCCTGACGTGCACTGGCCAGCCAGGGTGGCCTACTCTGCAAGTCCTTGGCCCCACTGCAAGACCTTGCTCAAAATATAAGGGAGACAGCTGTTCTGCAGAACACCTCCCTAGGCTGACTTCTGGCCCCCACAGATACACACATATGTACACATGCTCTTCTGCACATAAGAACATATGCACAGACACAAATGCACAGACACCCAAAAAACTGAAAACAAATTTATATGAGCTTAATAAAGCAAATTAATAGATTGCTACTCTTACAAATACCATAACTAATGATTCTGCATTTTATACTTAAAAAATAGGATTTTAAGAACATCTGTGCAATTTATTTCTAAGTATGTAGCTAGACGGAATGTTTGGGGCTGCTATTGCCGACTACTGTTCTCCAGCTGTATAGCAGATGTCTTGAATTTTTATGAAATAACAATTAGTCCAAACAAAATGATCACAATTGTCTCTTTTTAACACTGGCTTTGGAAGCAAGATTTACAGAAGGGAAGCCTGGCACTGGGAGGTGTGCGGGGTCCCAGGCTGGAGGGGACTGAGGGGTAGTGTGGTCGTTCTGTGCTTCCTGTCTATCCAATGAGGCTTTATGGGTACTAATTAAATGTAAAAACAAAACAAGTTCAATTGTATAAATAGTTAAATCACACCATGATCAAGAATTATTGAACCAAGTGGCAAGGGCTGAAATGCACTGTGAAAAAGCAGCACCATACAGTGATACTACAGGGAGGAAACACAGTTATAAAAGTTAACTGTTTCAGTAACCGTGCTTCAAATATCCTGCTTGGAAAGCAAAAGCATATATAATCCCATGTCACAAACTAGTGTAATAGATGACTTGTTACACACACACACACACACATACACACACATGCAATATATATATATATATATATATACAAACATAAAAATTACATTTTAGCCTGTTTAGAAAAATGGCATATTTTAAAGAATTTGAGGATTTTGCATGTAAGTAAAGCTATATCAATATAATAGATTAATATAATATCAATATAAATATATGAAACCATGGTATTTCAAAACAGATTATTTCACAAAACCAAAATATTGTACAGCCACAAGATGAGTAAAATACCAATATAGGTAGAAATACATTCATCCTTCAAAATTCTTTTGTTCTTGTACTTATTTAAAGAAAATGTTATATTATCAAGAAAAGTCAAAGCCAATTAAGATATGCATGATTTTAATCATAAAAATGTATCATATCCAATGTTACCGGTAAGACACCTTTTCAAAGTGGATCCCAACTCCACAAGGGTTAAAAAAATCATTTTTAATGTGGGGAAAATAAAAGCTACACTGCATACAATCTATATGGCACATTTTCAACCAAAGTCATTATTTTCAACTAGAATTCAGCAGAGAGAAAATGATGAAGACTAGAAAAATAAAGCCCTATAACCTTCATTGGCCCTTTATCCTCTTGAAGGGTGCCATGCCCATTTGTGCAAGGCAAACACTGAGAATAAAAGGAAAACCAAAAGAATAAGCCGAATTTACCTTCCATCAAACTATGCCCTAAGCCAAAGTTCTGGAAAATGAACACAGCTATTTCTTTGCAATTGCTCAGCTACCATAGACTCCTAAGAACAAACGCAAGATATTGAGACTTCAAACCAGCCTAACATGGAAGGATACACCTTGAATTCTTTGTGCATAAAAGCAGCTTCAAAAGAAAAGAAGGCAGTCCTTTTGTTCTAGGTAAAAGATCGTAACTGTAGACCTAAAGAAGTTGTCAGTCTTTATACACAGCCACTTTATACTGAAAAGGGAAAAAATCCATTTTTTAAAACACAGAAAACTATAAAACTTTTATTCATACTTAAATATACTCATCTCTTAAATGACCAGTGTAAACCTGGTCATTTTGAATGTTTTCCCACTATTGCATCACCTGGATTTTTTATCCAGAAAGAATATATATTTACATCTTTATGGTATGGGTTTTATGCAAATAGTCAGTAGCTCTGATCTAGAGTCTGACATCTTGGACATACTGCATACCTCTCTCTTTCTTTTATAAGTTTTATACATTTCTTTCATAAATTTGACATAAAGATTAGCTCAAATAGTAGATGAAATAAAGACAGATGTAAAGCATATTTCCATAAAAATCTGGCGATATGAAAATGTTATGGATTGTTGCTGGATACCTACAGGCATACTGACTTCAACTCGATTTTGAATCAGGAGCCCAACACTCACTTTCAAAACATAAATCAACTTATCTATACATGTGTCCATTCCCTATGAACCACCTGTGTGTGACCTCCTAACTCAATTGAACAAAGGCTGAGTTAGCTTGCTAATCATTCAATGAGTCTGATCAACAGAGAAGATGCTTCTTGGCAACGCACGTCAACGACTTTAGTGGGAGATTTCATTTTAAAGAAATAACTTGGATCTGTCTCAGTTTTCAGTTTGGCATAAGCTGAATTTTTTTTATTATTTTTTTTTATTAATTTATTCTTGTTACATCTCAATGTTTATCCCACCCCTTGTATCTTCATATTCTTCCCTCCCCCCCCCCATTTTCCCATTATTCCCCTCCCCTATGACTGTTCCTGAGGGGGATTACCTCCCCCTGTATATGCTCATAGGGTATCAAGTCTCTTCTTGGCAACCTGCTGTCCTTCCTCTGAGTGCCACCAGGTCTCCCTCTCCAGGGGACATAGTCAAATGTGAAGCACCAGAGTACATGAGAAAGTCATATCCCACTCTCCACTCAACTGTGGAGAATGTTCTGACCGTTGGCTAGATCTGGGTAGGGGCTTAAAGTTTACCGCCTGTATTGTCCTTGGCTGGTGCCTTAGTTTGAGCGGGACCCCTGGGCCCAAATCTGCCTATCATAATGTTCTACTTGTAGGTTTCTAGGACCCTCTGGATCCTTCTACTTTGCTATTCTCCCATGCTTCTCTCATTTAGAGTCCCAATAGGATGCCCTCCCCTCTGTCCCAGTTTCCTGGTAAGTGAAGGCTTTCGTGGGACATGCCTCTTGGGCTAGTATGCAGATATAAGTGAGTATATACCATTTGAGTCTTTCTGCTTCTGGGTTAACTCACTCATTATGATCATTTCTAGTTCAATCCATTTGTCCACAAATTTCTGGAATTCCTTGTTTTTAATAGCTGAGTAGTATTCCATAGTGTATATGTACCACAGTTTCTTTATCCACTCTTCTACTGAGGGACACTTAGGCTGTTTCCATGTTCTGGCTATTATGAATAAGGCTGCTATGAACATGGTTGAGCAAATTTTCTTGTTGTGTGCTGGAGCATCTTCTGGGTATATTCCAAGGAGTGGAATAGCTGGGTCTTGAGGAAGCCCTATTCCCATTTTTCTGAGATAGCACCAGATAGATTTCCAAAGTGGCTGTACTAGTTTGCATTCCCACCAGCAATGAAGGAGTGTTCCTCTCTCCCCACATCCTCGCCAGCATGTGCTGTCACTTGAATGTTTGATTTTAGCCATTCTGATGGGTGTAAGATGGAATCTCAGAGTTGTTTTGATTTGCATTTCCCTGATGACTAAGGAGGTTGAGCATTTCTTTAAGTGTTTCTCAGCCATTTGATACTCCTCTGTTGAGAATTCTCTGTTTAGTTCCAAACCCCATTTCTCAATTGGGTTATTTGGTTTGGTGGTGTTTAATTTCTTGAGTTCTTTATATATTTTGGATATTAGACCTTTGTCAGATGTAGGGTTGGTGAAGATCTTTTCCCAGTCTGTAGGCTTTTGCTTTGTTCTCTTGACAGTGTCTCCTGCCTTACAGAAGCTTCTCAGCCTCATGAGGTCCCATTTATTAATGGTTGACATTAAGGCCTGGGCCGTTGGTGTTCTGTTCAGGAAGTTGTCTCCTGTGCCAATATGTTCCAGGCTCCTCCCCACTTTTTCCGCTAAGTGTCTTAGTGTCTCTGGTTTTATGTTGAGGTCTTTAATCCACTTGGATTTGAGTTTTGTGCAAGATAACAAATATGTATCCAGTTGCATTTTTTTACACATAGACCTCCAGTTAGACCAGCACCATTTGTTGAAGATGCTATCCTTTTTCCATTGAATGGATTTGGCTTCTTTGTCAAAAATCAAGTGACCATATGTGTGTGGATTCATATCTGGGTCTTCGATTCGATTCCACTGATCAACCAGCCTGTTGCTGTGCCAGTACCATGCTGTTTTAATTACTATTGCTTTATAGTACAGTTTGAGATCAGGCATGGAGATTCCTCCGGAGCACCTTTTATTGTACAAGATTGTTTTAGCTATTCTGGGTTTTTTGTTTTTCCATATGAAGTTCAGAATTGAACTTTCAATGTCTTTAAAAAATTGTGTAGGTATTTTGATAGGGATTGCATTGAATCTGTAGATTGCTTTTGGTAGGATGGCCATTTTTACTATGTTAATTCTCCCGATCCATGAGCAAGGAAGATCATTCCATCTTCTCAGGTCATCTTCAATCTCTTTCTTCAGAGTTTTGAAATTTTTTTTAAACAAGTCCTTCACTTGCTTAGTTAGAGTAACTCCTAAATATTTTATATTGCTTATGGCTAATGTGAAGGGTGTGGTTTTCCTAACTGCTTCCTCTGCAAGCTTGTCATTTGTGTATAGGGAGGCTACAGACTTTTTTCAGTTAATTTTCTATCCAGTCAATTTGCTGAAGGTGTTTATCAGCTGTAAGAGTTGTCTGGTGAAATTTTGAGAGCCACTTATGTACCTTATCATATCATCTGCAAAAATTTGACTTCCTCCTTTCCCATTTGGATACCCTTGGTCTCCTTTTTTTTGTCTTATTGCTCTGGCTAGAACTTCGAGTACTATATTGAAGAGATATGGAGAGAGTGGGCAGCCTTGCCTTGTTCCCCATTTTAGAGGAATTTCCTTGAGTATCTCACCATTTACTTTGATTTTGGCTATTGGCTTGCTGTATATAGCCTTTATTATGTTGAGGAAAGTGCCTTGTATCCCCGATCTCTCTAAAACTTTAAACATGAATGGGTGTTAGATTTTATCAAATGCTTTCTCTGCATCTAAAGAGATGATCATGTGGCCTTTTATTTTCAGTTTGTTTATATGGTGGATTACATTGATGGATTTCCGTATATTAAACCATCCCTGCATGCCTGGAATGAAGCCTACTTGGTCATGATGAATGATATCTTTGATGTGTTCCTGTATTCGTTTTGCAAGTATTTTATTTAGTATTTTTGCATCTATGTTCATAAGAGAAATTGGTCTGAAGTTCTCTTTCTTTGTTGAGTCTTTGTGAGGTTTAGGTATCAATGAGACTATGGCCTCATAGAATAAATTTGGTAATGTTCCATCCATTTCTATCTTTTGGAGTAGTTTGAATAGTATCGGTATTAGCTTGCCCTTGAAGGTCTGGTAGAATTCTGCACTGAAACCATCTGGCCCTGGGCTTTTCTTGGTTGGGAGACTATCGATGATTGCTTCTATTTCTGTAGGGGAAATGGGACTATTTAGCTTGTTTATCTGTTTTTCACTCAACTTTGGCAAGTGAACTTGATCAAGAAAATCGTCCATTTCCTTAGATTTTCAAATTTTGTGGCGTATATGCCTTCAAAGTAGGATCTTGTGATTTTTTGTATTTCTTCAGTGTCTGTTGTTATGTCTCCCTTTTCATTTCTGATTTTGTTGATTTCAAGACTATCTCTCTGCCTTTTAGTTAGTTTGGCTAACGGTCTGTCTATCTTGTTGATTTTCTCAAAGAACCAGCTCTTGGTTTTGTTGATTCTTTGGACTGTTTTCTTAGTTTCTAATTTGTTAATTTCAGCCCTGAGTGATTATTTCCAGACATCTACTCCTCTTGGGTGTTTCTGCTTCTTTCTTTTCTAGGGCGTCCAGTTGTGTCGTTAAGATGCTTATGTGCGATGTTTCCAATTTCTTTTTAAAGGCACTTGGTGCTATGAATTTTCTTCGTAGCACTGCTTTCAATGTATCCCACAAATTTGTGTATGTTGTTCCTTCATTTTCATTGAATTTCAGAAACTCCTTGATTTCTTTCTTTATTTCTTCCTTTACCCAGGTGTCATTTAGCAGATAGTTGTTTAGTTTCCACGTACATGTAGGCTTTTTGTTATTTCTGTTGTTGTTGAATTGCAGCCTAAGAGCATGGTGATCTGATAGGATACAAGGTATTATTTCAATCCTCTTGTATCTGTTGAGGCTTGCTTTGTGACCTACGATGTGATCAATTTTGGAGAAGGTTCCATGGGGTGCAGAGAAGAAGGTGTATTCTTTCTTGTTTGGGTGAAAGGTTCTATAGATATCTGTTAGATCCATTTGACCATGGCATTGGTAATGATGTTATTTCTCGGCTTAGTTTCTGTTTCAATGACTTATCCTTCAGTGAGAGTGGGGTGTTGAAGTCTCCCACTATTATTGTGTGGGGATCGATGTGTGGTTTAAGCTTTTTTAGGAGATCTTTTACAAATGTGGGTGCCCTTGTATTGGGAGCATAGATGTTCAGAATTGTGATGTCATCTTGGTTGACTTTACCTTTGATGAGTATGAAGTGTCCTTCCTCATCACTTTTGATTAATTTTGGTTGAAAGTCTATTTTGTTCGATACTAAAATGGCTACGCCTGCTTGCTTCTTGTGACCATTTGCTTGGAATATTTTTTCCAACCTTTTACCCTGAGGTAATGCCTATCATTATGGGTGAGATGTGTTTCTTGGATGCAGAAGAATGTTGGATCTTGTTTATGCACACAGTTAGTCTGTGTCTTTTTATTGGAGAATTGAGACCATTGATGTTGAGAGATATTAATGACCAGTGACTGTTAAGAGTCTTAATTTTGATGTTGTTTCCAGTCGAGCATTTGTGTAGTTGTGTTTTTGCCATGGGATAGTTATCTATTTCCTGAGTAGTTTTGGTTGTAGCTTGACCCTTTGGGATGGAGTTTTCCTTCTAGTACCTTCTGTAAAGCTGGATTTGTGGATAGGTCCTGTTTGAATTTGTTTTTGTCATGGAATATTTTGTTTTCTCCATCAATGGTTATTGATAGCTTTGCTGGGTAAAGAGTCTGGCCTGGCATCTGTGGTCTCTTAGGGTTTGCAGGATCTCTGTCCAGGCCCTTCTGGCTTTTATGGTCTCTGCTGAGAAGTCGGGTGTAATTCTGATAGGTTTGCCATTAAATGTTATTTGGCCCTTTTCTCTTGCAGCTTTTAATATTTTTTCTTTGCTCTGTATGTTTTGTGTTTTGATTATTATGTGACGGGAAGTTTTTCTTTTCTGGTCAATTCTATTTGGTGTTCTGTAGGCCTCTTGTATGTTTATAGGCATCTCTTTCTTTGGGGATATTTTCTTCTATGATTTTGTTGAGAATAGTTTCTGGGCCTTGGAGTCTGATATCTTCTCTTTCTTCAATGCCTATTATCCTCAAATTTCTTCCTTTCATGGTGTCCTTAATCTCTTGGATGTTTTGTGTCAGTAGTTTCCCAGATTTGGCACTTTCTTTAATGGTTGATTCAAGACCTGTGATTGTATCTTCTAGACCTGAGATTCGTTCTTCCATCTCTTGGATTCTGTTTGAAAAGCTCACCTCTGTGTTGCTCACCTTCTTCTCTGAGGTCTCACGTTCTCGTTTTTCTTCTGTCTGTGTGTTTATCATTGAATCCATTTTCATTTTCAGATCTTGAACTGACTTTTTGATCTCTTTCATCTGATTGTTTGCATATTCCTGTGTTTCTTACATTGCCTCTTTCTAGGTCTTCAGAGCTTGAACCGTTTTATTTATTTATTTCATCTGGTTGTTTGCATTTTCCTGCAATTTTTCCAGTTCCACTCTATGTGCTTCTTTTATGTCTCTCACCTGTTTGTCTGCGTCTTCCTGAATTTGGTTATGAATTTTATTTGTTTCCTCCATTACCATCCTCATTACTAAGGATTTGAGGTCATTTTCTTGTATTTCTGTTGTATTTGAGTTCTCTGGTTGTTTTCTTTGGGATAGCTGGAAACTGGAGACACCATGTTGTTTTGGAGTTTTTTGCATATGCTTTTTCGCTGTCCTTTAGACATCTTGCCATCTTTGTTTTTGTTGGGTAGCTTCCAGAGTTGGATGGAGGGAGTCTGATGATAGATTCACTTGTTTTCTCACGATTTCCCTAGGCTGGGAGCTCAAAGCTTCACTGGTGTGGATGTTAGGAGGTTAGCCCTGTTGTTTTGGACTCTCACTGCCAGTGATCTTTAGCTCCCCTGTGCTCTGGGTCCTGAAATCGTTCTGGGTCTCTGAATGAGCGTTGGGTCAGGCCAAGGTGTCCACAGCCTTCTGTGTCCCCTGCCAAGTCCAGCCAGGAACACTGGGCCCGAACCACGGGCCGAACTCAGCTAGATTCTCAGGGCCTGAACCGTCTGCCGAGCTCAGCTAGGGATTCTGGGCCCAAAAATGCACACAGGGTCCAGCCAAAATTTTTGGGCTGGGACTACGCACCAAGCTCAGCTAGGGGCTTTTGGCCCAAAGTGCGTGCTGTGGTCAGTTATTGACTCAGGGCCCGAACTGTCCACCAATCTCAGCCAGGAATTCTGGATTCAAACTGCACACTGGGTTGAACCAGAGTCTTAGAGCTGGTGGAACTGAGCGCTCTGCCCAGACTGTGTCACAGCAAGAGAACTGCGGCTGCGTTGAGTCAGCGCCACTGGTGGAACCAAGCTCTCTGCCCAGACTGCGTCACCGCAGGGGAGGTGCCGCTGAGCTGAGGTGGTGCCTAGGGTGGAACTGAGCGCTCCGCCAAGCCTTCACCACAGCAGGGGAGCTGTGGCCGCGCTGAGGTAGTGCCTCGGGCAGAATTGCTTGCTGGGCTGGGCCAGAACCAGGGACTCTGGGGCCGAACTGTCCGCCGAGTCCAGTCTGGGTCCCAAGGCACCATGCAACCCAAATCCTTCCCAGAGTTCCCTCTCCCGCAGCAACTCCCACCGGCCACCACACCAATCACCTCCACTGGAAGGCTATGAGCTGCAAACCACAGCCACCGCCGCTGGTGCCGCTGGTGCTGCCGCTGTTGCTGCCTCTGCCGCTGCCACTCCGATCCGAGAAAATCCACACTCCTCCTGTGTGCAGGGGCACGCGGGTCCTCCGCACCCTGGTCCCTCCGAACCGTGGAGCACTCCCACTGCCGTGGTGTGGGGACCTCGGTGTTCCTGGCTCAGAAATCTGTGCAATTCCCTGAATTGTTCACTGGAGCCTCCAAACACGGTCCACACTCCTCGCCACCATCTTGGATCCCTCCCATAAGCTGAATTTTTAAGCAGAGGGTTTTCACAAAGTTTATGAGATTTATGCCTTTTATATTTGTTGCTCAGCTCCCTACAATGCTTATGGAGTGCCGCTTTCAGGATGTTGCCTCCTTTTTAATTATTGACTTTTTTCCAATTTTTATATTTTCATATTGTCATTCATGTCACATAAGAGTAAGTTTACATGTCCGATATTGAATGGAATTAGAACTACCTAACATGCAGAACTATTCGGAGTATCTGCGTCAATTGTATTGAAAAGCCCAAAGTAGTGTAGCCATCAAATTATTACAACCTTTCGTTCCCCTGCAGGGGGGAGTAGACAAGCCTAATCAGCCTTCTCACCATGAGAAAAGCACTTAGGAAATGTTAAAATATTAAAAACTATTTAATGAGGTCGGTTTCCTTCCAGAAGTAAACTGAGTTTGGGCCTGAACAAGCTTCAGGCCAGGGAAACTTCTAACGTAACATTTTTAAAACCAGCCATTATTTCCCATGCTGAAAAAAAAAATTGCAATTTTATTTCCTAACAGCAAATGAAACTGTCAGGAAAATTTAGGTGTAATAAAGTTGGGTGGTTAAACCAACATGCTAGATTTAAAGTAAAACTGAATTAAAGGAATTAAAAGTAACTCTTGTGTCAGTTGCCTTTCAGAAAACCCTACTCAAAAGTCACTGTTTTGAACAACTCGGGCTTCCTTGTTCTTGATAAAGTCGTTGACGGTGACACACACAAAACTGTGTGCTAAACAACATGCTGATTAAAATGGACTGCTTTTGGCAACTTTTCCACCTAAATAAAAAGTTGTCAAGCAGGGTGACTTTAGTGGTCCAGGGTCTTAAAATGGTGGATTCAGTCCAAGGTTAGCTAATAGCAGCTGACATGCCCTGGAATCTTGAGGCCTAAATCAACATTGTTTTCACAGCTGTAATTAGGCCACCTAATCAGAAGCACATTTGGACGGGACAGTTTCTGGAAGCCAGACATTACAATTTCTTATGCCTGGAGCACAGTGGCTCAGGAGAGGTCCGTATTTAATTTTGGGCTAAAAAGGGGTGGAGGGCAGTAAAATACGAAAGACCATTGAGATGAAGCAGGTCTGTGTGTTCTTGCCTTGACCAGCCTTGCAGCTCCCCTCCCTGGCTCTCTGCTGAGTCCCCCCACTCTTAAGTGGCAGCTGTACACAGTAAGATGAAGGGCCCCTGCCAAGATCAACAGATGAGCTGGTCTGAACTGGCTCTCTGTGTGTTCTGATTGTAAATTGTGCTGGTGATGATTAGAGAACTCTAGCACAGGATGTCAACTCTTAAAAATCGTCCAGAGAAAATCACATTTTTTTTTTAAGTTCAGGAAAAATGTTTTAACTTTTTTGTGGCTTGGTGCATAGTGTTGTGTCTATTACTTTCATATGATTCAAGTGAATTCACCCAAATTAAGCAACTCTGTTATTAAAAAGGAGTGCGGCTTGGCTCAGGGCAGGAACCTTCATCTTGGTCTGTCTATACCACAGTGCCGTGAAGAATGTTCTTCAGTGGCCCAGCAGCCATGTGCATCTCCCACCTGCCAACAGACAAGACTACTAAAATGAAGACAGTCCAGGATGCCATAGTCACATGTCATTAAGTGGCTGTGTTGGTAACATTAACACAACGAAATTGCCAGTTTCTCTACAGCACTATTGTATTCTGTAACATTTAAACTTTCAACCCCAGAGGCCATTGTAAAACTATCAATATGAAGGCACTAGTCACTGGAGTCTGATTACATTTAGTTCTGCATTTTAATTTCATATGGATTCCATTAACCAAACTTTTTGCCTCATAGGCAACATTTTAATCAAATTACTATAATTTTCAAATACGTTACAATACTTTGACAAGTTAAAAGTTCACATTCCTAGCATATTAAATATCAAAAAACTATGCATTAAAAAGGAAATATTTCTTACAAGTATACTAATCCATTTCCCAGTTACTTAGGGGACTTTTTGACTACCTAGTTATAAGTTATATTGTGAGGTTTATATACCTAGTATGTTTTTGTGAATGATTTCTTGGTGCAGAATATAACTAAATTTAGAAACATGTTCATTTTATTGATGTAAGTTGAAGCAGGAACAACATAAAACATAGAATTCAGAATTTTAAATTGTTATTTATAACTCAAATAAAAGAATTTTAGAGTTGTGCAGGAATTCAGATTTCATTTAATTAAAACTCTTCATTCTATATCCAGAAAAAACAAGATCTATAAAGACTGTGTGGTTTGCTTCCCAGAGCTTTGAGATGAGTCAGCAGGGAAATTTTCTCTGGAACCCAAATTTCCTGTGTCTTTGTGTCATGTTGCTTTGCAGTGTAACTTTGCCATCCTATGTAAGAAGAACCCCACCCCAGCCAAGAACTCAATAAAAAAAATTAATGTAGTAAAGCACACATAACACAGAATTCACCATCTTACTAATTTTTAATCATCAAGTACATGTGCAGTTCTGTATAGCCATCTCATTTTAGAGAGTTTCTCCACCCCAAGGAAACCTGGTACCACTCAGCACTCACCTCCTTCTACCACAAATTGTCAACCATTAATCTGATTCTTGTCTTTATGGGTTTGCCAGCTTGGAACATTTCACATAAATGGAAGCAGACAATGGGTCTGTCCTGGTGTGTCTGGTCTTTTGTGCATATTAGAACATGGATTAACCCTTCATGGCACCTTGGGTTGGAGAGGTGGCTCAGCAGTTAAGAGTACTTGCCACTCATGCAAAGAACCTGGGTTCAGTTCCAAGCATGCACACGGCCACTCACAACTGCCTATAACTCCAGTTATGAAGGCTCTAACACCCTCTTCTGGTCCCCATCACCAGTGGGTGCACATACAATCATACAAACAATACAGTGCACATACAATCATACATGTAAAATTCATTTTTAGTATTTTTTAAAAACTGTTTTGAGCCTTATGTGTCTAGAAACAGTGTGTTATTATCTCTTCATCAACTGACCTATATTGAGCAAACCTCTTTGGCTACAGTGAATATTCATCTGCTACTATGCTGAAGTATTTTGTTTGAATAACTATATTGACTTCTTCCGGATGTATGTATGTATTTGTTAACATTATAAAGTCTAGTATGTCTGAGTAGACTTGCTGCGTCAGATGGAATCTTCATATTTAACTTACTGAGGAGCCATCAAATGATGTCAAGTATCTCCTAAGTGTTTGTTGAATACTTATGTTCTTTAGAAAAGTTATCTACTAAAATCCTTTGTCTATTTACCCATTGAATTAAAGAGTTTTTTTTTAAGTTAAAGAGTTCTTTATATTCTCTGCATTACCTTAACTAGATATATAATTATAAATATTTTCTCTTGTTGGTTATTACCTTTTCCCTGTCTTGCTTTTTCTTTTCTCGCACAGAAGTTTGATTTTGAAGAATTCTAGTACATCTGGCTTTCTTCTGGCACTTACCCTTCTGTGGTTATATCTCTGCATCAGTTACCAAATGAAAGCGCCTGGAGATTTAAACCTGTGGGCTTCTGTGGGTCGTCTCATTGTGAGTCTTACCCTCGGCTTTGATCCACCTTCAGTTAATTTTTGTATGATAGGAGGTAAGTGTCCAAGACAATACAATTTAAAGCACTTATTTTTTTTCTCAGAGTTCAGAGATCTATGGAAGAGGAGGCAGGAAATGTAAAAGACAGAAGGTTTGGAGGATACCAAGAAAACGGGGCCTGTAAATCAGCAAGATTGATGCAAATATGAACTCTAAGAGACTGAGGCGACATGCACAGGGCCTGCATGGGTCTGTAGCAGACAGGGTTCTAGAGCTGAAAGAAGAAGTGGACACAGCCCCCATCCCCAACCTAGAAGCTGTCTCCAATTGAACCACTACAGATGAAAATTTAGCTTCCTCCAAAGGAGTCTTATTGGGGAAACACACTGGTGTTAAGGGCAGGCTGCATGCCCAGAAGCTCATGGCCAACAGAAAACGAACTCCATGGCAGCTTTGGAGGCTCCTTGTCTTATAATGTCATGTGAAGGTTTTTCCTTTTTAAATAAAAATTACCATATTATTATTTTGTTCATATATTTTCTTCTCTCTTTTTATCCTATAAGGCCTTTATGTATACATTATGGATTCAGTTAATGTTTTTATGAGAACCCTAAGTATATGAATGAGTGAGTCTACTTCTTGTTCCTTCTCATGGGCTCTTTTCTATCTGTTTATTTGCTTCGTTCTATTCCGACGTGTTATTTTTGTTTTATCTTTATATTATATTATATTCCCTTCTAAACCTGCTTGTTTTCTAATGAAGGAAAGAGAGAAGGTGGCTCTGAGCAAGAAGGGAGAAGGGGCAGAGCTGGAAAGAGCAGGAAACCATAATCAGGATGTATTATGCGAGAAAATCTATTTTCAATAAGAAATAAAAATTAGAATAACCTCTTAACTACAGCATTTTTGCTTGTCTGGTTGGTTGGTTGGTTTTGTTTTTTAGGATAGAGTTTCTCTGTCTAACAGTCCTAGCTGTCCTGGAACTCACTCTGTAGACCAGGCTGGCCTCAAACTCACAGAGAGCCCCCTGCCTCTGCCTCCTGAGTGCTGAGAATAAAGGCATACACCACCACCATCTGATGTTAACCACAGCTTTTTTTAAAAGATGGTATAACTTAAATTTTTATTTTAAGTTATTCAATTTTATATAACATTTGATAAAATTTTTATGAAATTTATTCAATTTTATAAAACATAAACTATTAACCTTACAGTAATTTCAATCTCCTGGTTGTAAAATATGCTGTTGTATAAATCTGTGGCAAGTGGGCCAAAAGAAAAAACAAAACAGAACTTTAAAATGTCCTTTCTTAAATTTCATCAGAATTCTTAAATGTGTCACTCTGAAGATTATTTTCTTATCTCTCCTTGTCTGGATCTTTTTCCTGGTAAGGCAAAGGACAAATTTCTTTATTTTTCTGTGCTTAAATCTGACCCAGGGCCTACTAACATAAGTATAGTAGAACTGCAACTCAACAGGCTCAATAAGGGATTTAAGTAAATGCACATTTGATAAACTGAGGAAAAACCATTTATTTTTCTTTGTTGCGAGAATGCCTTGTGTGTGTATGTGCACCATGGGAGTGGCTGGTACCATGCAGTCCAGAAACTAAAGCTATAGATGGTTGTGAACCATCTGATGCAGATGGCTGGGCTGCACCCAGGCCCTCCTGAAGCGCTGTCAATGGCTGAGATATCTCTCCAGTCTCCAAAATACACTTTAAAGAATGAACTTCCTACTGGTTTATGTGAATTCCATGTCTACCTGAAATAATCTTCTCGTGCTCCCAGCTGTTGTAGAGCTGAGACACAGTTCCTGTTCATTTGTCCTTGCAGTGGTCACCATCAGGCATTTCCTGAGTAAACTATCTAGTCGGTTTCTGTGTGTAGAGCCAGACACCAGTCAACAAACGTAAGTTCTTTAAGCGCTGTGTCAAGGCAATGCTCTGGCTTGCCACAACTATTCTTGAAGTTTTGTCCCTTTTTATGAAGAATAATAATAAAGAAGAGATGTACCCAATCCATTTTATTTTACCATAAACATAATAATATGTAAATTATTCTACTCAATCTTACTGTCATTACGGAAGATCATGAAACACAGTTTGATGGGAATTAAACAGGAAAACGTGGTATGAGAGTTCAGGGGGACTGTGGTTTGTGCAGAGGACATGATGAACAGCGAGTAGCTACTGGACAAACGTTAGAGAAGAAAGGCTCTTCTGATTATTATTAATGCAAATAGACCAGCGCCTCTTAAGGTCATGTGGTTGAAATAAGACTATAAAAACCAGACAGCACAGCACCTCAAAGACTCCCAGTATGATAATACACAGTAATTTACTGTGTACTCAAACTTATGTGATGGCCAGACAAGAAAGTGGAGTGATGAAAGAGCACAGCAAAGGGGAGCCTTACTTCTGCTCGCTGGAGCTAGGGCAAAATGCTGGATGGAGCCAGAAGGTCTCTGAATGGCAAGGACAGAGGTCTTGCCCATTACTGGGAGAAACACACAAAACAAAAACTGTGTCTTGAGTGAAGCTATTCCCTGGCCACATGTGTGATACAGAAGGGAACTGGGGCACTAACATGGTGGGTAGACTGAAAAGGTAAAGGCGAGATCTGGGGACATTTACGCCAAAAGAACGTTCATCTTGCCACAAACGGTTTTGAAATTTCGTCTCCTTTTTTTTTACAAAGTGTAGTGAAGAAAAGAAATGTTATTTTAATGTACATTTTTGTAGTACAGGGAAAGCCATATCCACAGTGGTGGAGGAGAGAAGGATGTAAGTGGGAATATTTAGAACAAAACAGAACGGAACAGCATGTGGAACAGAATAGAATGTCCAGGCTGTGCGCTGGACAAGGGATGTTGGTAAAAGTAAAATTTGGAAGGCAGAGCCCATCCATAGTTGGATGGTATTCATTTGGGCACCTCAATGGATTGGAACTTTGTGCAGAGAATCTAAGTGTAGACGTCTAGCAAGCAATTGATGCTCTAGAGAACGTAACTAAAAAGAGAAATAAAAGAGTGAGGGGCTTCAGAAGCAAATCTAGTTGTTATCATTCCTTGAAACCAGACAGAATTAATTAAAACATCTAGTTGCCAAAATCCTACAAGCCATTCTTATACTTGTTTATCTATATTTATAATGCTTCATCAATGAAAGGTACAACTCTACAAAGTCATATTTATTATGCATACAAGTTTAGTTATTTACAAGATAATATATAACATTTAAATATTATATAAGTATATACATATAAATATAAAAGTTGTACCACACTCAAAAGTCATTCCCTTGATAATGAATCATGAAAGTGGATCTTTTCTTCTTTTACTTTTTACATTTTTTTATTATTTTATGTGTATGAATGTTTTTCCTGACTGTATGTCTGTGCACCATAGGCCTGCCTAGTGCCTGTGGAGGTCAGAAGAGGATATCAGATGCCCTGGATCTAGTGATACAGGTGGTTATGAGGCACCATGTGGGTGCTGGAATCAAACCCAGGTCCTCTGGAATAGCAGCCAGTGTGGTTGATCAGTAAGCCAACTGTCCAGATCCAAAAGTAATCCTCCTTAAAAGTAGCACATAAAGCACTAGAAGTGATAAAGTGAGGCCAATGCAACGTGTGCTGTGACCTCCAACACTGTTTACTGTGCAAAGGAACCCTCAAGTTTTTAGAATATTCAAAAACTCTAAAAGCCCAGGAATGAATATGAAGATCAAAGGTAAAGTTTGCGTGTTGGCCGAGCTGTCATTGTGGGTATTTTGTGCTTCTCTTACTTAGTTCTATCAGTATCCGAATCCAAAGATCAGCGCGGGAGCTTACGATGAACAAGCAGGGGATCCAATCGGCTTTCTTAGTAAGTAAGCAGTGTCTACATGGATTCCTAGCATCTCTCTTCAGCCGGGTAGGGTAGCACATGCCTCGAATCCCAGCACTCAGAGAAGCAGAGGCAGGCGGATCTCTGTGAATTTGTGACCAGCCTGGTTTACAAAGTAAGCCCAGAACAGCCAAGGCTACACAGAGAAACCCTGTCTCAAAAAAACCAAAATAAAACAAACAAACAGTTACCAGAGATAACTCAGTCAGAGAATTTCTCAAGATCAGAGCCTTTCATTGTTCGTGGACCAGGGACCTGGCCCCACATCCTGCAGTATAGCTCTGACAAGTGCCCTATATCCTCCAGGGTTGGCTCGAACAAGTCCCGCCCACATAATATTGGATGTCTTCCAACTTGTAAGCATGAAGCGCTTTCCTCTATCAGCTCCTAAGTCACCTTTAGTATCTCAACGGCGATTTCAGTTCCTGCGATGGGTGAGGCTTTTCCCGAGTTCAGTACACCAGCTATGTCTGTCTGCTCCTCTCTCCCTACAGTGTTGTAATGGGGATGAGCTGCCTTGTTGCACACTTTAGTTTCATAGGACAGCACCAGACACGGGATCAGAGTAATCTGGGTGAGTTCTAGCAAGGAATGGTGTGGTCCCCAGGATCCACACTCTGCACCAGTATACAGTGTGAGCTCTCTTAACACATGATGTCGTGGCTAACAGTTGCTTGCTCTTTTTTTTTTTTTTTTTTTTTTTTTTTTGCTTACACATGAAAAGGTTTCCTCACAATTAAGATATTTTAAAGCTTAGCTACATAATACATGAATAACAGAAAAGGCTGTTTTTATGTAGGCAAGAGAATCGACATTTATTACGCACTTACCAATATGCCATACATTGTCTTTGTTTTATTATTTTAACAACTTTACAATGTAGGCGCTTCCATCTAAATATTAAAGGCAGCAAAAGTGATGCTTAGAGTGTCCGCCTGAATGACAGACAACAGTGTCAGGGTATATAAACAGGCCTGTATTACTCGAAAGCCTCGGATGAGAGGCCTGTGAGAAAGTGGTGGTGACAGTAAGGGGTGTGTGTTGGAAGACAGAACTTGTCAATAGGATTCCAAAACGACCAAAATAAGCACTAGAGACACCAAACACAGACATCAAGGGCGTGACGGCTAGAAGCATGCTCAAATCAAATTATAAAATAAAAAGGGAACTGATTGTGTAAGCACAGAGTGGAGACGCATGGAGGCAGGGTTGGAGTAACCATTAACAGGAAGTTTGGGGTTCTATTGTAGACAGCTGTTTGGGTCCAGTGACTTTAACAGAGAGAGGGTATATAACCCAAGCAAGAATATATTATTATCATATTAGTCAAAATTCACAACATAACTTCATTCATTAAACAAACTATTATACAGAAGGCTCATCCCTCACACACACACACACACACAAAAAAAATCTTTGGATTGTTTTTCCCTTTTAACAAGCTATCAAATCATTACAGAGTCTCTCACAGACATTTCTGACCTTCTCAATACCTCTGACAATGTTAGGCAGGATGACCTCTCCCTCACCTGCGTTCCCAGGGACTTTATATGCCTGGTTTTGTGTTTGTTATGTTCCCAGGAAAGAATCGGAAACCACAAAGGCAGAGATCACAGCTTATCCATCTTAATCTCCATGCTTCAAATGATGCCCACTCGGAAAGCAAGTTATAAAATGATCTATGCATAACAGACACAGGGGTGCACAGAGCCTGTTGGGGACCATGCTAGCAAACAGTCAGTGTTTTGCAGACAAGGTGGTCCAAAGTAGTAACTCTGTTTTTCTGGTGTATGAAACACCCATGTCAGAAGGCATTAATATTCCCCAATATTAAATGATGAATAGCAACACTGAGGTTAAAAATCTTATCCAAAAAGGTAAAGAAATTTCTATCTAGGATGCCATGCCCTGACATTGTAGTCACCAGCATCCCTAAGATGAAGAAACCCTGTACAACCTATCTCTTGAATTTGTTACAACTGAAATATCTTGGGAAAATACCAGAAGGCCCTGCTGAGGGCTCTGAAGAACAAAGGAAAGTGAGCGAGTTTGGAGAAGAGAGCCAGCCTGGAGATGTGCTCCCCAGGACTGTGCGGCTCCTTTGTTCTCACTTCCTTACAAGGAAGCATCTCTGGCCAGATCACTAACTAACGGGGTCCTGAGAGCCAAGGCTGGGCTTAGAGGAAAATCTCCACTCCTTTCCTTTTTCTCTCTGTCCCCACTTTGTTTTAAGCCTCGGCAACTGTATGGCAGCGTAGACAGATAAATTTCTAAGAGAATCTCATCTTTAGGGCAAGAGATTGGGCAGGAAAGAAAGCCCTGGAAGTTGGAGGCTTGCAGGAGGGGTATCTGAGAAAGGAGCCAGAGAAAAGGGGCCTCAATTAAAGAGCACTCCTGCTTTACGCCTGACTGGGGCAAGCCTACGACAGCAAAAAAGTGGGTCTGAAAACTGAAGCACAGTTTAAGTCAAGCACCAGGTGTCAAAACAACTCCTGAGTAGTGCACACAGAGGGCATCCTTAGAGCACTTTAAAATATCGTGGGCATTATGCAGACAGTACTGAAAGCACAGGTCCCAGGAAGTGTTGTTCTCAATCTGCAGTTTGAGCTTAACTTTGTTAGGTGGCCGGTAAATGGAAAAATATAATCCCTAACTACGTTCTAAATATGTGTCCTTACACCCACAGACAAGGACAGTCCTCACTCCTCACCAAGGAAACTTCTTTGGGATGTAACAGATAGAGACCACTACAGACAACCACAACCATCAAATTACAGTTGTGGAGCCCAGTCACAACCCATGCATCTGACAACAAAATTCCTGCATCGAAGCCCAGACCCTTGAGGAAAAGGGCGGCGAAAAGATTCTAAGAGCCAGAGGAACAGGGAATTTTTCATGAGACTGTGTCTCCTAGTTCTGTCAGAAGCTGCATCCATAAAATCCCACCAACATGACTTCCTAGCATGTTCTGAGCAAGGACAACACCAATAAATATGCCAAAGTAGATAGGAAAAAGCCCATAAGACCTCACCCCTACACAAAGAACTACAGGTGACTGAGGAATGCTGAGAGTGGGAGAAATCGTCTTCCCTAGGGAAGAGGACACGCGCAGTGTGCAGACAGGATGGATATATAAATACAGACTAAGTAGACTGTATTTACATATTCAGGAATAATATATTATTATATTTAGAAATACATATACATATATTAATGACAAAAGGCCATGAATTGTAAAGAAACCAGGGAGGAGGATATGGGAGGGTTTGGAAGGAGGAAATGAGAAGAGAGAAATGAGGTAATTATAATATCAAAACTAATATTAAAAACATAATTTTAAAAAGAGAGAATACATAGGGACATGTAGGAATTACTAAATACTTGCATTAAGAAATAACGCATCACTTTCCATTTATGATTTCGTGGTTAAACAACTCACCTACTAAAGTCTAAATTATAGTGCTAGGAGAAATGCAATCTCCTATATGACTAGAAAGACAAGCAAGACTTCAGAATATCTACCATTAAAAAAACAAGTGAAGAAGTAACAATCTTACCACTTCTTCTAGCAAGAAAATTAATAAAATTAATGATAAATTATGAAAATATCAATATGTGATAATAAGTCAAACCATGCAATATGTAAAATGTTCAAGAAATAGTATAAACCACTCAACACACCAAAAATAAGAAACTTGGCCATAATCTTAGAAAAGAAGGAGCACAGGGCTGGAGAGATGGCTCGGCCACTAACGGGTAGGACCACAACTAAAACATAAGAAGACAGTAAGCATGTGGTGCTCCCAAGGTGAGCAAGATAGTAAAATTATAGAAAGAGACTAAAGCAGCTACTGACATGCTTAAAATGAAGGAAAGCATAATATTCTTCAACAGAGAAAATTATAAAAGGAATAGATTTTAAATTTTACAAGTAAAAAATATAGAGTACTGAATTAGATTGTATTATATATGCTTCACAGAAGATATGACAGAGGGAACACACACACACACACACACACACACAAACACACACACACACACACATATATATATATCGACCCTGTGTGGATTCACAGAATTCATCCAATCCAAACAATGGGAAAATAAAACAGGAGAAAAGGAGGGGAGGAAAGAAACCTTAAATACAACTTGGCTTGAGGGGATTCTGAGAACCAATGAATGGCTGGAGACCTCCATGTCTGGGGAAAGGTCTAAGTGCCGAGATTCAGAGAACTCACTGACCCACTAAAACCCAACAGCCAACTAAGCAGCGACATGTTACAATCAAATTGGTAAAAATAACACAGAAAAATCCCGAGTGGCGGTTGAGGAAAAGTGAGATGATAGACGTAGAGAGGGCAGTCATTTGAGTGACTGACTGCAGATTTCACACCAGGAGCCAGAGAGAGAAAAGGGTTGCTCTCAACAGAAGACTCTATATCCAATGAAAAGGCTTCTTAAAAAATAAAGTGAAATAAAAACATTGTAAAATGAAAAAGAACTTACAAAATCCATTATAATATTGAATTCAAAAATGAATGCTTAAGAGTTTTTCTCAGACCTAAGAAAAAAGAAACAGGTCAATTTGGGTCAATTGTGATATAATCGTGAGAGAACAAATATCTTACCTCCTAACAGGGATTTTTTTCTTTTTTTTCTTTCTTTTCTTTTTCTTTTTTTTTTTTTTTTTTTTTTTTTTTCTTTTTTTGAGATTAAAATATAATTACATCATTTCTCCCCCCCACCCCCGACCCTCTGTTTCACCCTCTAAATCCTCCTATATACTCCTTCTTCTCTTTGAAGTTCATAATCTTTTTTATTAACTGTTATTACATGCATATATGTCTAAGTATATAAATATATATTCCTAAATAAACCTGCTCAATCTAGATATTGCTAGTTGTATGCATGTTTTTCAAGGCTGACCATCTAGTATTGGATAACTGGTTTGGGGGCTCTTCCCTGGAGAAGACTATTTCTCCTGCTCTCAGCATTCCTTAGTTGCCTGCAGTTCTTTGCGTAGGGCTGAGGCTTTGTGAGCTTTTCTCCATCGACTTGCTGTGTCTATTGTTGTTGTCCTTGTTTAGTTCACATTTGGGCAGCTATGTTGGTGAGATTTTACTAGGAAACACAATCTCACAACAAACTCCCTAATTCTCTGGCTCTTATGATCTTTTCAGCCCCTCTTCCACAGTGTTCCCTGAGCTTTAGATAAGGAAGTGTTTTGTAGATGTATCCATTAGAACTGAGCTTCAAACTCAGCATTTTGGGTAGTGTAGTTTTCTATAATGATCCGTGATTAGGAGTGAAGGTGCCTTGTAAGATTTTTATACTTTCTTTGAATAGATTAATAACAACTTTAAGATATAAATATATGTAGATATGTATGTCTATATCTACATATCACTAAAATAATGAAAAAATATATATAAAGCCAGTAGACAAATTAAAATGGAATGATGAAACAAATTCAAACAATCAAAGAGTAAAAAAAAAGGAAATACAAAGAAAAAAATATTTTTAAATGGTAGGGGAAAAAATGCAAGTCTGTCAGTAATATATTAATTATAAAGGGCCTAATTACTTAATTAAAAAATCAGAGACTGTGAAAATTGCATAAAGGAAAACCAGCCATTTCTTTCTAGAAGAAACTCACAGTAAATATAAAACATAGGTAGATTTACATTTCTTAAAAGGATTGTAAGAAGACATGCTGTGCACCAAAATGATAAAAAGTAGAGTATATTACCCAGGATTTAGGAAGTCTGTGTTTTGGGGACCTCTGAAATCACTTTGAGATAGCGTAAAATCACCATGGTTTGGAAAGTGTCAGTTCCTCACCACAACACCTAACTTAAAAGAGTTTTGTTAAGGTAACCAGTGTCTTCCACTGGTCGAGTCTAAAGGATACTTTCAATCTCTGTTCTACTGCACTTCCAAAGCACCTGGCACTACTGACTACAGATTCTTCTTGCAATATTTTATCCCCATGGTATATTTTTTTATTTTTTCTTTCACAGCCTCCTTTATAACTTTGCCTTATACTCAAGAATTATAAGTTCAATTTCCTAGCTTTATCCTTTTTTTTTTTATACTGGACTTTAAGAATGTGTTAATGAAAAAAAGAGAAAGACCTCAGTTTTTGGAATACACTGATACTATCATAGATAGAAAAGTACATACTGAAGCTACAGTACAAAACAGAACAAAATGATACCACTGCAGTGTTAGGCTAGCAAATAAGTTTTCCAAGGTGATGCAATCAAATTTCTTTCTATCTGAATAGATGTTATTAAACTAATAGTAGAGAGAGAGAGAGAGAGAGAGAGAGAGAGAGGTGAGAACGAGGCAAAGTCCAAAGCACTTGAACATTTCTCAGTTGACTTCTCTGTTAGGGAGCAGAAACATCATCCTCATTTGCAGTTGGACATTCTGAGATGCAAACCCCACTGCTGGCAACGGACAGAACTAGCTGCTGCTGCTGAGGCACCCTATCCTTCTAACTTGCATGTGAGTTAAAATCTTAGAGCTGATAGTTACATGTGAGAACAACAAGGAAACAGCTTAGGAATTACATTTATAAGATAAGCCACTAAACCAATAAAAATAAGCACCTATGTACAAAAAAAAACACTGCATTTTTAAAACAACAAAAATTTACTTACTATGTGGGTATAATTTATATTATATTTATATTTATAATTTATGACTATACATTTCTGCCATAAAAATCATGTTAGCTTTGTAATGTATACTGAGTAGAACATCTAATGGATATACCCTCAAAGCTAGAGGTCTTACGCATCAAACAGTCCTGCCTCTCATCCATATCGCACATCTAGGACTTGTTCTTCTCCCTCCCTCAGAGCTCCCAAGTCACATTAGGAAGAGCACATGCAAATGCCTTGACAAATAATTCATCATGAAAATGTGTTACTATATAGTGACCCAAGAGAAATAAACATAAGAGTGCACATACGTAAAGACACTGAGCTGCACAGCTTTCTACCAGGATGAGACACCCATCACCTGGAGGATACATGTTCCCTTCTTGAGAACTATTGTCAGAATAAACAAATCTCACTTGTGAAGTGATGAGCAAGGTGTGTTCAGACCAGAAAGGCAGCACACTATGGGCATCATATTAAGTATAATTTCATCAAAAAATGTAGTTGTAAAAAAATAAGAATTGGAGAGACAATTTCTGTTCATCAAGTTTTGCCTTTCTTTTTTTTAATTTTTTATTAATTTATTCTTGTTACATCTCAGTGGTTATCCCATCCCTTGTATCCTCCCATTCTTCCCTCCCTCCCATTTTCCTCTCATTCCCCTGCCCTATGACTGTTCCTGAGGGGGATTTCCTCCCCCTGTATATGCTCATAGGGTATCAAGTCTCTTCTTCTTAAAATACAAGCCATTAGTTTTATGTGACTAATAGTAAGAAGCAATAAGCGTTGGAGCAACCCAAGCCAGGTAACATAAGTTATACAGTATAATGTCATAGTAACCAATGAGATCAGAGAATGAACATGAAGGAAGGTGAATATGTAAATGCAAATATTCAACTATGCAATGTTCCCTCTTCAGCTTAATTTCTCTTACTAGAAGCCAAAATAGCATTAAGACCTCATTTTTAATAACCTAATAAAGTCATATAAAATTGAACTAACATCAGAGGACCCAAGTAACCAACCGGCTTTTAATGTTTATTGGATAAATTCTTAATATTTATCTTCATAAATATTAGGCATCAACTGTGGCCAAGCTGCTCTTGGCCCAGGGAGTCTTTGTGGCAGTGAAGAATACACCCAAAGTGCTTGTATTTGTAGAGCTTATCTTAAGTTTAACTGAGGGCAGGGAGCAAATAGAAAATAAACAAATATGCAAATTACCCCATGGGGCAGTGGACAGTGGGAGCTATGGCAAAAATAGCAAATCAAGAAAGGCAGAAGATATTCACAGGCAATACAGGGCAAAGAGGCAGAGAAGAAAGGGACAAGGAGGCTGCCAGGAGAGATGGTTAGTGGCTTGGATTCCAAATACCACAGTCCCAAAGGCATCGCTGGAATGCTGGCAGTGGAATGGAAACTGAAAGGAAGAGAGAGAGAGAGAGAGAGAGAGAGAGAGAGAGAGAGAGAGAGAGAGAGAGAGAGAGCGCCCAACCCCACTTCACCCACCTAAGGTCAGTCAGGTTAACTCCTGTTCTATTTAACGTCATCATGTGAAATGAGTCCACAGCTAAATGTCAAAATGGTAGGTTTTCCTCAGGAGTCACCTCAAGGCATCACAACCAAATCAAAAAAGGAAGACATATGCTCCACTCACTAACAACCCTCTGATGTCTGTTACATTCTACCTCATCACACGTACATTCATAGTATAAAACTCCCCAAATGTGTATTCCAAATGCAGAATTTTTTTTTCAGTTTTAAATTAGCCCAAATTTCATCATGGCTAAAAATTTAAGACATAAAATGAGTGCTGAAACAGAATTTTAATCATATAGATGAATCACAACATGCATCTTTAGCTAGGCATGTATTATGAATAAGTCTAGTTTTCTACAGAGAATAATCACATGTTCTAATTACCATTTTGGTTATACGCATAATTAATAATATTCTGTCTTAATGGAACACACTGAATCTTCAGACAGTTATAACTATGCATACTGCCAAACCCAACTGTCAGCCGCACTGCCAAACAAAGGAATCCTGATGCAGTATTTGAGTTTGAGCTTAATAACAATATGCATATTTTGTACATGATACAATGGAAAAATTAATCGCTTTATCTCTCAAATGTTTTTCCATACTAATTTTGTATTGATTGATCACTTATCCTAATTACACACATGGAGAGAGAGAGAGAGAGAGAGAGAAATAAAAACATAAGTATAAATTTGTCCAATACCCAAAGAAGACAAAATCATTTTGGCCAGGACTCACCGATTGTAAGCTCTCATTCTCTCTTAGACAAGCTGTGTGGAGCTCAGACTTGAGGGTTGCGATATGATTGCGATGTGATGTCATTTCTTTCTCTAATGTAGAGATTCTAGCACTTGCAAGCTGATAGACATCCATGAAACTTTTAATCATGGCCTTAAGAAATAAAAATAATGCCATATAAAATTCAAATGAACTTGTCCCTAAAACAGAATTTCTATACCTTGAAAGCAAAATTATTAAAATTTAAAAATAAACCACATTTATTGTTCTGGAAAATAAAGCTGAATCTCACATTTTATACTGAAAAGAATCACTAAGAAAACTTTGGGATGGGATGGGATGAGATGGGGAGACAGCTCAGGGGAGGACATGCTTGCCCAAAGGCCTAAGAAGCAGAGTTTAGTCCCCCAGTGCTCATGTAGATAGTTGGGTGTGGTAACACACATTTATCACCCCAGTTTCGGGGAGACACAGGAATATTCCTGGAGCTCACTGGTCACCACCTACCCTAATACTCTGTCTCAAAAAACAAGGTGAATGGCACCTGAGGAACAAGATTGGTCTCCACATGCATACATGTGCATGTACACCCCTACATATGTATTCACACTTGCACACAAAGGCATGTGCACATGTGGGTTCACACACACACACAAACACACACCCGGGGGGGGGGAGAATATTGATTCTTCATTCCAGAAGATTTATTTAAATGAGAAGTACTTTGATCTATTGTGCTTAAAATTTAGAGCACAGGTTTTTAATATGGCACACTTATTTTCTGTACTAAAATTAAATTCAGGTTGCAATTTGACCTAAATTTCAATCTTATAAGAGACAGCACATGGATATATGAATAACATATTAATATTTCATAATGAGCTGAGTTAGTTACACTTCCCATCTACCTCACAAATGTTTTGAAACAACAGAACTCAGATAATCCTGTGACAGACTACTGAGTCCTATACTGAAGGAAGTTTAATTATGTCCATCATAAGACACAGAGGCGTCTTCAGGTACAGCCTGCATAATAATAGTACAGGCAGGTGCTGGCTCACTTAACATCTTCTCTAAACAGTAGAGATTCAGAGGATGCTGATCTCTGTGTCATGACTGAACTGTAGTCTATAGACTTTCTCTTAAAAGAAATCTTCAGTGGATTTTAAGCCCAAGGGATTCTATTATACCCTCTTCAACTAATCTTTCAGAATGCTTCAAGTACATCAACACCAATGCAAACATTTCAAAGATATGTCCAAAAACAGTATCATAGTATTTATGAGGGGAAAGTTCCTACTACAGACATAACACGGTGAGAGATAGAGTCTAAGAACGTGTAAATTACATTCTGATGGTCTGAATGGAGACAGTGCTTGCTGCACAGACCAGGTATTTATTTCAGCAAGGTTTAACGCATGTGAAAAAAGTAATTTTTGTGAACAAGTAAGTACTACTGTTCAGTGTCTGAGAAGCAGAAGTAGGTGAATGACTAGAAAATTCAGAGCTTTTACCTAATAAATTCCTACTTGCCCTCAAACATCCTCCTCAGACAGCATCCCTTTCAAGAACCATCTACAAAGCCCAAAAGACGGTAGTTAGCTTCCATCCAAGCTCCCTGTGGGCTGCTCACACCAGCTTTGATTGTCGCAGTCACTAGAGACATTTATTACTTGCACATGTTTTTCTTCTTTACTAGAGAAGCAGTCCGTGAGGCGAGGCTCCGTCTACCCGTCTGTACTCTCAAGAGAGTAACCTTGTCGAGTATTTGTTTGAGTGACTCAAATGAGCAAAGTGACAACTTTTGAAGAATGTATTAATTAAAAAATAGAAGAGATGAAAAACTGCAATCTACCTATCACTATAAATTACCTCAAAGAAAAGAATAAAGATGCTTGGAAACTATAATCTTAATGTCCAAGCTAATGAATAAATTATTGATCACATTTTTTTTCAAGTCGGAAGGAAAAAAAAGGCATAGCTTTAGGTATGAAAGAGAGTTCATAAGTGTAAATTCTCTGCCCAGTCATGATACAGCCTGGTGTGTGGGTAGGTATCCCACATCCTGCACTACCCCATCTTGAGTTATTTTAAGATACATTTGTATCTAATACTAACAAGGTATTTCCTGGGGTGTCAAAAGCATGTAAAACTCAGACACAAATGAGGCTAGACATGCCACTCGGTAGCAGGTTTGCATTTAGCCCTGAGGTGGCAAAAATATCCAATTACATCGGTTTCTTCCTATGTCAAATCTCTCTTCATTGTTATGAGTTCATTTCTCTTCTCCAGTGAGATACTAAATCCACCCCATTCTTACTCTGTTACATATGTAAGACTGTGTCCTCAGGAAATACCACGTGATCTCCAGGGCCTCCATCTCCTCCCTCGCAACAGGAATACAACAGGAATAAAAGTTACTCTCTTGTCTATTTCCAAAACTGTTGTGAGGCCCAGATAATTAAAATACATAATGTTTATTAGTTACTTACTATAGTCAAGAACTGCAGAACAAGCTTTGTTACATTTCTTTATAGTTGTCTATATATAGGGCAGATACGGCTTTAATCTGATTTTTCAGGGTAAAGCATAAGGACATTACCAAGCTAGCAATATGGTAGTAGGATTCAAATTAGGGAACATTTAGACCAAAGCTTTTCTCCTAACCCTTTGATTGTGTTGTATCTCATAAAAGAAGGGCTTCTAAAAGTGATCAAATCCTGAATCTCACTGTAATACTATTGTTTGAATTTTAACCTCTGCAGTGAAATCCTAATGACATAACTCTGATAGGTGATTCACATATGTGTGTACATACACATATAAAGACAGCACATATGAATATATCCTTCTTATATAGGGATCTAAAATGTATAAATGGCTGCAAGCATTCATACCTGCTTATTGAATGAAATGGGCAATTCTTCAATCAGCAAAATTATCATAGATTATCACTTCACTGTTAAGTAACCAAATAATCAGCCTTTAATATTTTGAGATGAGACAGTTCAACATTTTAAAAGCAATCCTGCTTCCTAAATTTGTAGAAAGTATTTGCTAGATTCTCATATGTAAAAGGAATACATAAGGTAGGATCCTTCAAAGCTCACTTTTTAAAACATAAGCCATTTAAGGAAACCAGCTCTCTAGCTTGTATAAGGTGTGGGTTTGGCTTAGCACCTCAATGACCCAAACAATGAAGTGCAGGACACCATTGGGGTCAGTTCCTTAACAAGGAGAAAGGTGCCCATTGGTATAAAACATAAAACTAGCCAATTGAATTCAGGCGGTGGTGGAAATGGGGAGCAAGCACCTCATGACCCCTGATCAGCCCTCTGGAGCCACCCCTCTCAGTGCACACCCTGTTCCCACCCATGTTTCACACTAGGAAAACACAGAGCAGCAAGAGACTGCAGCACTCCCAGAGTCTGTGTGACCTGCACCGTCCTTCACCCTAGGGACTTTGAGATTATCCTGGAGTGACATATCTCAGGGGTTCACATAAGAAACGGGAAGATTTTTGGACCCAAAACATAACAGTTGTTTTAGAGTTAATATGTAGTGGTAACAGTTGACAATAGCAAAGTATGTAAAATCCCCCCCCCGCCCCCGTCCATCATTTTTCTACTGCTGTGACAAAGCAATAGGACCAAGGCAATGTGGAGAGGAAAGGGTTTACTTTAACTCAAATTTCTCATGTCATAAGCTGTAACAGTGATATCAGGGCAAGAAATGAAGGCAGGAACCTGGAAACAGAAAGTGATGTGAAGCCGTGGGAGAATGCTCTTACTGGCTTGTTTTTTACGGCTTTCTCAGCCTGCTCTCTCTCTCTCTCTCTCTCTCTCTCTCTCTCTCTCTCTCTCTCTCTCTCTCTCTCTCTCTCTCGCTCTCCTCTCTCTCTCCTCTCTCGCTCTCCCCTTCTCTCCCTCTCTCTCCCCTCTCTCCCTCTCTCCCTCTGTCTCTCTGTGTGTGTGTGTCTCTCTCTCCCTCTCTCTCTCTCCCTCTCTCCCTCTCTCTCTTTCCCTCTCTCTCCCTCTCCCTCTCTCCCCCTCTCGCTCTTTGTCGTGTCTCTGTCTCTCTCTCCCTCTCTCTCTCCCTTTCCCTCTCTCTCCCTCTCTCTCTCCCTCTCTCTCTGTCTCTTTCTCTATCTCTCCCTCTCTCTGTCTCTCTCTCTATCTCTCCCTCTCTCTCTCCCTCCCTCTCTCTCTCCCCTCTCTCTCCCTCTCTCTCTCTTCCTCCCTCTCTCTCTCTCTCTCCCTCTCTCTCTCTCTCTCTCTCTCTCTCTCTCTCTCTCTTTCTCGGAATGACTTTTTTATTTTTTATTTTTTTAGCAGTATTAATCTGTTTTATTTTATTTTGTTAGGTTATTCAATTCCTTTTTTAATGTAAGGACCTATCTAATCATTGATCAGAGACTTGCATATGCCCTTTGTGATGTGATAAGGTATTTCTTTAAGGTATGCTTTATTTTTGTGTTTTTTATTTTAATTTTCTAAATTTATTCAGATTACAAATAAATTATCTTCCTGTTCCTCCCTCCCTCCCATTTTCACCCTATTCTCCTCCCATAGGCCTAAGACGGAGGGGGACCTCCTCCCCCATTATATGGTCATAGGCTAAAGTCTCATCTTGGTAGCCTGCTTATTCTTTCTTTGAGTGCCACCAGGCCTCCCCCACAAGGGGAGGTGGTCAAATATGGAGCTCCAGAGTTCATGTCAAAGTCAATCCCTGCTCTCCACATAACTGTAGAGAATGTCCTGTCCATTGGCTAGATCAGTGTAGGGGTTTGATGTTTACTATTATACTGTCCTTGGTTAGTGCAATAGTTTGAGCAGACTCCCCTGGGCCCCGATCTACCCATGACAATGTTCTTCTTGTGGGTTTCTAGGACCCTCTGGATCCTTCTATTTCCTCATCTCCTATATTTCTCTTACCTAGAGTCTCAGTAGGATGTCCTCACATCTATCCCAATCTCCTGGTAAGTGAAGACTTTCATGAGACATCCCTTTTGGGCTAGTGCTCAATTATAAGCAAGTATAAACCAGGTGAGTCTTTCCGTGTCTGGGTTAACTCACTCAGGATGATCATCTCTAGTTCCATTCATTTGTCTACAAATTTCAGGATTTCCTTGCTTTTAATAGCTGAGTAGTATTCCATAGTGTAAATGTACCCCAGTTTCTTTATCCATTCTTCAACTGAGGGACATTTAGGCTTTTTGCAGGTTCTGGATATTACAAATAAGGCTGCTATGAACAGGGTTGAGCATATGTCTTTGTGTGCTGGAGCATCTTCTGGGTATATTCCAAGAAGTGGAATAGCTGGGTCTTGAGGAAGCCCTATTCTCAGTTTTCTGAGAAAGCGCCAGATAGATTTCCAAAGTGGTTGTACAAGTTTCCAGGAAGAGAGACAGAGGAGAAAGAGAGAAACCAAGACTCCTCTATCCTGCTTTCTCTCTTTCTCTTCTCTTTCCTCTCCTTTCCTCTCCCCTCCTCTCCCCTCCCCTCCCCCTCCCTCCTCTCCTCCCAGTCCTTCCCCTTCCCCTCCCCTCCCCCACCCACTTTTCTCCCTTTCTCTTCAGAAAAGGGGAAACGTACTGGGGGTATCAACCAGCCTACATTCTTATACTATCCAGGATCACGGTGCCAAGGGTGGTATCACACCCAATGGGTGGGGCCCTCACACAACAACCATTAATCAAAAAATTTGTCACTCTTACCAAGCAAGTGAAAGACCTGTACGGCAAAAACTTCTGAAGAAAGTAATTGAAGAGGATGTCAGAAAGTAGAAAGATCTCCCATGCTCATGAATCAGTAGGATTAATGTTGTAAAAATAATCATCCTACCAAAAGCTGTACTATAGAGCAATAGTAATTATAAATAAAATAAATATAAATAAATAAAACTAAATAGTAATAATAGCAAAAACTGCATGATACTGGCATAAAAACCAGACAGGTTGATCAATGGAATCGAATCAAAGACCCAGAAATAAATACACACACCTACAGACACATGATTTTTGACAAAGAAACCAAAACCATACAACGAAAAAAACAAAGCATCCTCAACAAACGGTGCTAGTCTAACTGGATGCCTGCATGTAGAAGCATGCAAAAGATTCATATTTATTACCCTACACAAAACTTAAGTCCAAATGGATCAAAGACCTCAACATAAAACCAGCTTTACTAAATCTAATAAAATAAAAAGTGGGGAATAACTTTGAACTCATTGGTACAGGTGACAACTTCCTGAACAGAGCACCAACAGCTCAGGCTCTAAGATTGACAATTAATAAATGGGACCTCATGAAACTTGAAAAGCCTCTGTAAGGCAAAGGACACAGTCACTGGAACAAAATGGCAGCCAGTAGAATTGGAAAAGATCTTCACCAACCCTACATCTGACAGAGGGCTAATATCCAAAATATATAAATAACTCAAGAAATTAAACACCAACAAGCAAATAATACAATTAAAATGATGTACAGATCTAAATGGATAATTCCCAACAGAGGAATATCAAATGGCTGAGATGCGCTTAAAGAAATGTTCAACATCCATAGTTATCAGGGAAATGAAAATCAAGATGACTCTGAGATTACATTTTACACCCCTCAGAATGGCTAAGATAAAAAATTCAAGTGGCGAGGATGTGGAGCAAGGAGAACACTCCTCCATTTTTGATGGGAGTATAAACTTGCACGATCACTTTGGAAATCAACCTGGCACTTTCGCAGAAAACTTGGAATAGTTTTCCCTTAAGACCCAGCTATACGACTCCTGGGCATATACCCAAAAGATGTTCCACCACACAACAAGGACATTTGTTCAACTATGTTCACAGCAGCTTTATTCACAATAGCCAAAATCTGGAAACAACCTAGATGTCCCTCAACCAAAGAATGGATGAAGAAAATGTGGTACATTTACACAGTGGAATACTGATAAGCCATTAAAAACAAGGACATTATGCAATTACAACAGAGCTACAGTAATAAAAATTGCATGATACTGGCATAAAAACAGACACACTGGTCAATAGAATATAATTGAGGACCTTGATATAAATAAGATCCCATACTTATCACAATCACTAGCTATGAGAGCCACGCAAACCAGACCTGCAAACCATAAGGCATCTACACATATTTAGAAACTGACATCTATGAGCACATCCAGTGGGAAATACAGCCAGGACCTCAAATGCTGATGAGGAAATACAGCAGCAAGGCTTCACACACTGCTGGCGAGAATGAAAACCAGTAGAGTCATTCTGGAAAATACGGCCCAGCAACCACATTCCTGAGCATGGCCCTCAGAGAACACTGGGCCCACACAGCCTGCACACAAGTGTTCATACCAGTTTATATGTGGTAGTCAGCAACTGTAAACAACAAAATATCCTTTAACGGAGGAGTGGTGAGCAAGACAACCTACTGATGCATGTAAATTTTTGGATGGATTTAAAAAGCACTAAATTGCTTGAAAACAAGCCAGTGTTAAAAGGTCATATACCTGACACATACATAGCCATCTGGTAATATGGTTGAGAAATACACATATAAGCTATAGAATATATGTCAATTTTCTCAATTTGATGATTGTCCTAAAGGTTCAAGAAACACATGGAGCAAATGGATAGAGGGGACACACGAGCTTCTATTACTACCTTAGCACTTTCTGTGAATCCATAATTGCTTCAAAACTAAAAAGCAATCTATGAGTCTAATATGTATAAAGATAATTGGTCTTCTGGGTTTAACTCTGTCACAGTTTTTCTGGCTTGGGCAGTAGGTTCGGTGCATAAAAAGTGTAAATTCGGCGTGAAGCTTCACAGCTTCAGATTGGCTATGGTAGCCATATAAAGATTCACCGAGGCATAGAGACTTTGGGTGTGGCTTATTTCACTTTTTGTTTGCAAGTTCTTTATAATAGAATTTCCACTTTAAAAATAACTTAAGATGGTGTTTTCCAGGTAATGCCACTTATTCTGTGAAAGGCATTCAGTAATCATTTGTAACAGTTAATGAATCACCTCATCAGTTATGTAACTTCTATCATTTCAGTTTTGTTTTGGTTAGTTTATACACACTCACATGTGCATGTACGTGTGTGTGTGTATGTGTGGTTTGTGTGTGTGTGTGTGTGTGTGTGTGAGAGAGAGAGAGAGAGAGAGAGAGAGAGAGAGAGAGAGAGAGAGAGAGAGAGAAGAGAGAGAGAGAGAGAGAGAGAGAGAGAGAGAGAATCCAAGTTCATTTTCCTCTTTCAGCAATTGAAATGGCACCAGATTTGACTTATCTCATCACTCAGGATTTTTACTGGCACCCTTTTGGAAGGATGTAAATATAGTAGCTTTTCAGGTATGCGAAGGGCCTCATGGGAAACCACATTCAGCAGAGTGGCAGAATGCTTTTGCAGCCGACTTTTTTTAGAATGTTGTTTTCTTTTTATCTTGTTTAGACTCTAAACTTTTTTTTTCCTGGCTTCCACTCAACCATGGCATATACAACCTAAAAGTGCCAAAAATAAAACCAACTCTTTTTCAAATATATTATTTTCAATCAGAATTGAATCAAAGCCAATTTTTTAAGGCTAAGTGCAGATGCTAGATTGATGGTGATTACTGCTCTTATTATGTTGGAGGTTAACATAATGGAGTACTAAAGGGATAATGACATATAGAGAAATCACATGTTGGCTTCCTACATGAGTACAGAGGACAGATTGAAGAATACTTGAAGACTGGGGAAAATGTTCTATTAGAAACCATTGCATATGGACATGAAACCATGGAAAGCATCAATAATCTTGGAAAAACTCAGAGTCGTGTGTTTCTCGGAGGATACTGCCAGATCAATAGCAGCTATGGCCGCAACACAACAGTAGTAATAAATTACCTAGCTTTGGGAACTTAAAATTTTAAGTATCTACAAAATGCTTTCTATATAATAAATTATAGGTTTCCAGTGGGCTTATTAGTGTGGGGCAAAACAGAACGTGAAAAGCTGAGGATGGTGCAGCTAGCAGATGACCCAGAATTGTAACGTACTGAAGAATACTAACTTCCTTACTCAAAATTATCAGCCACGATTTTTAAGTACCTGCTACACTTTGACAGCATTAGGCATTTTACAGTGGAGAGTATTAAAGTTGTTTGGGATTCCACTGACATGTGGATAAGGCACACTGTGTAAAAGTATCTAAGAGATGGTTTTATCCCATTGTAATAGTGTGATATGGAATTTGGGTAGTCAGAGTTTGCTCAAATGTCAAAATTATAACATACTGTGGTACTATATAAAAATGCTACACAAAGTTATAACAACTAAAAGTCTGCCCCATGGAGATCACTTTGTTCTCTTAGTCCAACTCTAAGTAACAAACACCTGTGTGTGATGATTTACACTGCTCACTCACACGGACATTCCCTGGTTACTGTAAATAAAGCATGCACAAACGCTAACACAGGCTGCTTTCTGTGACAGCATATATAATCTATCTGTACCCAACCTTTGAGTACCCTTTGTTCGAGGTACTAAAAGTAGAGGGCTTCTAGTCAGCCAAAGCCCTGCTAACCTGGGCATCCTTGTGAGACATACCATAAACAAATAGATTATTGCTCTGTAGCAAAGATAATCAGGGTGAGAGCAACACAATGTCAAAGGAGAAGGGAAGCCAGGCATGGTGCTGCACGCCTTTAATGCCAGCAGCAAAGCAGAGGCAAGTACATCTCCATGAGTTCGAGGCCAGCCTGGTCTACAGAGCGAGTCCGGGACAGCTAAGACTACCCAGAGAAGGGCTTGTTAGGTTTGTTTCACTCAGTAACAAGAGAAGGCTTCTTGGGTTAACTGTGAAACAAGACATTAAATGGACGGATGGGGACTCGCAAAGAGTTGGGGTGAGGGCGTGCATACAAAGTAAAGGGGCCAGCAAGCATGAGCCTCTGACATTAGACTTTAATCACCATGATCAAGTTAGAACTCAAAAGACATTGAAGGCAGCAAGGCCAGGATCACAAGGAGCCCAAGACCAACAAGAGGATTCTGGGCTGCGGAGGCAGCAAGCGGGCATTCAGCCGTATGCAGACAGAAACAGTAAGTTAAGATTTGCCCACAAGTAGGGGAAAGAGGCACACTTTAGCATTTTATACTGAAATTAAGTAGATAAAACACTAGTAGAGTACATTATGTCCTCAAAACAACAAACATCTACTTCAAAAGAAAATCCATTTTGACAGGGAATTCAATGCCAGGATTATGACACATCTAGGCCCTTTCCTGATCCTTTTTGCTTCCCAAATGTTCACAGCATACGTGTTGGCAATTTATGTGCCTGGTGCTCATTTGTTCCTCATAGGAGGCTGCAACACTGAGGTTTCTTTTACTTTATCCCTGCAATGTGCTCATTCATCCTAAGTCATCCTAGGCAGTCATCATTTAGCCCGGGGTTCAAAAGAAAGCTCCTTACAAACTTGTTCAGCCTAAAACTATATTGTTCTTCATTACAGAGTTAATGAGCCTGAGTTTCAGTAGTAATGTGAACTATTTTCAGGGTGCCAACTTGACTCTTTAATAAAGAATATTTTATTTTCCAGAAATCTTTGATTGCACCTTCTGTAAACTCAACAAACTATTAGTCATAACTTCTATGTGCCTCTTTGATAATTCTTGCATAGTTATTTCCTCTGAATTGAAACACTACTCCCTTAGATGCAGAAAGAAGACTGAGAAGAGTCAAGACGTAAATGAAACTCAGAATGCTCACAAAGTTCCTGAAACATACAAGGCTTCAAGAACCCTCCCCAGGGTTATTTAAACAGAGGCAGTTGCTGGGAGTGGAGAACTCTCCAAACAATAAAATTACCTTCAAGGATGCAGTTTTTGTGATTTGCCATTTATACTGCGGCTGGGATTTTCACTGACACAGCTACCTTTGGGTCATCTGTGAGTCCCTAAAAGGGCATGGAATACAACAAGGAACCAATTCTACAAGTCCCCAGGCCACCTCACTTTAGAGCTGAGCACTACGCTATCCTATCCTGTACTCCAGCTCAGACCTGGGGGGGGGGGGCAGCATAGAGAGTGGGGGGATTAGGAAAGGTAGAAATCAGGCCAAGAGCACAGAATCACTGAGTTCTAAACTTTGGCCTAGACTGTTCATATCCAATTCCTGTTTTCTAAAACTGAAAGGACTCACTGACCAGCAGCACTGTTTAGTTCTTCAAGCTTGTGTGTGTGTGTGTGTGTGTGTGTGGTGTTGTTGTTGTTGTTGTTGTTGATGATGATGCAGCTGCTGTTGTTGCTTTTAAAGGAAATTATTAAGAAGCCAATATATTAAAAACTATTTTTACTTTTACTCTTAATTTTAAACTAAATGGATTAACATGCTGGCGAGGATGTGGAGAGAGATGAACATTCCTTCATTGCTGGTGGGAATGTAAACTTGTACAACCACTTTGGAAATCTATCTGGCGCTTTCTCAGAAAACTGGGTATAGGGCTACCTCAAGACCCAGCTATTCCACTCCTTGGAATATACCAAGAAAATGCTCCACCACACCACAAGGACATATGTTCAACCATGTTCATAGCAGCCTTAATCATAATAGCCAGAACCTGGAAACAGCCTAAATGTCCCTCAGTTGAAGAATGGATAAAGAAACTGTGGTACATTTATACTATGGAATACTACTCAGCTATAAAAAAAACAAAACAAAACAAAAAACAAAAAAAACAAGGAAATTCTGAAATTTGTGGACAAATGGATGAAACTAGAAATGGTCATACTGAGTGAAATAACCCAGACCCAGAAAGATTCACCTGGTACATACTCACTTATAATTGGGCACTAGCCCAAAACGGATGTCTCATGAAAGTCTTCACTTACCAGGACATTAGGATAGATGTGAGGACATCCTACTGAGACTCTAGGTAAGAGAAATATAGGAGATGGGAAAATAGAAAGATCCAGAGGGTCTTAGAAACCTACAAGAACATCGTAACAGGTGGATCAGGGTCCAGGAGGGTCTGCTCAAACTATTGCACTAACCAAGGACAGTACAAGTAGTAAGCACTGAACCCCTACTCTGATCTAGCCAATGGTCAGGATGTTCTCCGCAGTTATGTGGAGAGTGGGGACTGACTCTGACATGAACTCTGGTGCCCCATATTTGACCACCTCCCCTTGGTGGGGAGGCCTGGTGGCAGTCAAAGAAAGAATAAGCAGGCTACCAAGATGAGACTTGATAGCCTATGACCGTAAAGTGGGGGAGGAGGTCCCCCTCAGTCATAGACCTAGGGGAAGGGAATAGGATGAAAGCAGGAGGGAGGGAGGAATGGAAGGATACAAGTGATGGGATAACAATTTATTTGTAATCTGAATAAATTAATTAAATAAAAAATAATAAACGGATTATATGTATGAACATGTGGGTATGTTCATGTGTGTGCATATGCATGTGGAGGCCAAAGGTCAGTCTTGGGTATCACATCAAAGGAGCAGTTTTGAGACAGGGGCTTTATTATCCTAGAGCTTAGGAATTGGCTAGGCCTGCTGAACTATCCTTCTCCTCCTCCTCCTCCTCCTCCTCCTCCTCCTCCTCCTCCTCCTCCTCCTCCTCCTCCTCTTCCTCCTCCTCCTCCTCCTCCTTCTTTCTCTCTCTCTCTCTCTCTCTCTCTCTCTCTCTCTCTCTCTCTCTCTCTCTCTCTCTCTCTTTCCAGCACTGGGATTACAAATATGTGCCACTGCATCTGGATTTTACCATGAACTCTGGAGACTGAATTCTGGTCCTCATTCTTCCTCAGAGCAAGTGTTTTCATAATTTATCTCCCTAGCCTGTTACCTGTTTTCTTGATGGCTGCAATTCTGACCCTGTTGTAGTGGAAGTTTTGATTAGGTTATGTAAATGTATTTTTGTTTTGATCCCAAGTGTGGGATGTAAAACTTCCTTTAGTTTATTCACAGCTGGTAACAGCCTCCTCAGAAGGAGCATGGTCTTTGTCAACTGAAAACTGCCTGGTGTGAGGCGGGGGAGGGGAGGTGGTCTTTGCCAGCTGAAAAACATCCTTGTGCGGATGCTGAGGGTATAAATAGGATCTGAGAGACAGACAGACAGACAGACAGACAGACAGAGACAGAGAGACAGAGACAGAGATTCACTTCACTTCAAAAAACTCCAAAGAGGCTGCTGATTCATTCTATTATTGCTGCTTCCTGCTGCTATTTGCTGTTTAGCTGGACTGCTAGAATCCTGACAATGAAGAGTGGAATCTCCCCCAAGGAAGTGAGTCTAACAAGGTCTACATCCCCTGACCCTACCAACCTTTCCTACCTAGGGTCAGTGAGTTGGAAGAGAGGTAGACATTAAGGAACCTCAAATAAAGTAGGTTTAAAATGGAGATGGTTCAAATGTGTCAAACCAGCCACTGTGCAAAATGTCCCCATTTCTGCCACAGAAAGAACTCTGCCTAAAAATGGGCAAGCTTGGATGCAGGCAGAGTCAATGGTCAAACTCTGCCAAGACAGGGTAAGCAAGTCCTCAATAGTTCCTGCCTCACAAATATGTCTGTCAGATATATTGGGCCAGAAGGCTGAAGATGATATTCCAACATTATACAGAGTTTAGGGTGGTTGCTCAGGCAGCAAACTGTCTCTGTCATTTTTTCATTTTGGAAGCTGCTAACCTGCATTTCCTGTATACTCAGATAAATAATTTTATTCCTTCTCAAGTCTCTGATGGGGTTGAAGACAAGACAATTTGGTTTTACAATTAAGCTTAGTTGTTTTGGGGTTAAGATGTTTTTAAGTCTAGATAGATGATTTAAGTTGATAGAGATGAGATATGATAGATACTAATATACATTCAGAGTTTTAGACTCACCAAGATAGGAAAGATATTCTCTTCAAAACTGCCAAATAAAAATAGCCAATACACTATGAATGTAACATTTATATAATTCCTGATTGTTTCATGGTTCGTCTTGCTATAGGTAGTTTATTGTATATATTTGTAATTATATAAATGTATATGTAAAAAAAGAAAATATATTAACAAAAAAGAAAAAAATCAAAGCCTACACTTTGTAAGGTGGAATCTCAACTTACTTTTAATTTGCATTTCTCTGATTGCTAACAAAGCTGAACAATTGTTTGTTGGCCATCTGCATTTCATCTTTTGAGTACTGTCCACTTCACTGGAGCATTTATTGGGTTGGTTTTGTTTGTTTGTTTAGTTTTCTGATTTCTTTGTATAGTCTAGATATTAATCTTCTTATGGTATATAACTAGAAAATATTTTCTTCCATTATGAAGGACATCTCCTCATTAAATTAACTTGCCTTTGCTCTATAGAAACTTTTTAATTTCATGAGGTCCCATTTGTCAGTGGTAGGCTTTATTTCCTGAGTGACCATAGTGCTATGCAGAATGTCCAAATCAAGGATGTTCCTTAACAGTTCCAGATCTCTCATCACTGCACATAGACATCCAGCTTTCCCAGAGCTATTTATTGAAGAGGCTGTCTTTTCTCCAATGTGTGGGTTGGACACAGTGGCTGAAAATCAAGTGTCTATAGTTGTATGAGCTTACAGGCAGTTCCTTTACTCAATTTGATGATCTATATAACTATTTTGCAATTTTGTTATTATGTCCTATTCTGTAGTATAATTTGAAGTCAGATATGGTCATACATCCATCATGGTTTTTTCCCTTAGGATTGCTTTGTCTATCCAGGGTCTTTTGTGCTTCCATATGAGTTTTTCATTTCTATAAAGAAACATCATTTGCATTTTAAAGACTTATTTTTATTCTTTTTAACTGTGTACATGTGAGTGTCTACATGTGGGTGTGTGTGAAGCCAGAGGTATCAAGTCTCCTGGAGTTGAAATTACAGATGGTGGTAGGCTGTCATACATGGGTACTGGGAACAGAACTCAGGTCCTTTGGTCAAGCAAGGGCTCTTAACCACTGATCCATCTCTCCAGGCTCCTTTTTTTTCCCACTTTTTTTCTTTTTTGAGACAGAGTTTCACTATGTGGCCCCTGGCTGGCCTGGGATTCACCCTTGAAATCACAGAGACCTCCCTCCCTCTGCCTCCCAAATGCTGGGATGAGCGGTGTGTGCGCCACATCCAGCAGGATCATCGGACTTTTGCTAGAGATTAAGTTTGTAAGGCAAACCTTTTCACAATGTTTCAGGCCCATAAACATGAGAGGCCTTTCCATCATAGTGTCCGCAATTCCTTCAGCATTTTAAATCTTTCTTTCATTGTGAGGTCTTTTCGTTGCTTTGGGTTAAGTTTGTGCCAAGAAATTTTTGAGGCAATTTTGAACAAGATTCTTTTCCTAATTTCTTCCTCAGCATGCGTGTTAGTGGTATTCAGGAAGGCTACTTGATCTGTACATATTAATGTTCTATTGTGTCACCTTGCTGAAGTTGTTGATCAGTTAGAAGGGATTCTGGTAAAGTCTTTGGGGTCTCTTGTGGCACAAACCATACCGTCTACATAGAATGGTACTTCGGTTCCCTCCTTGTCTACCTGTATCCCTGTCCCTTCTCCTGTCAGGTTGCCATGTCTAAGACTTCAAGACTATATTGAGAATGAGTGGGGAAACTAGATACCTTTGTCTTGCTCCTTATGTAATGAAAACACTCCCATGGCTCCTGGCTTGTATATAGCCTTTACTCTGTTGAGGTGTGTTCCTTCCACTCCTAACCCACTCTTGACTTTTTGATAACAGTCATCCTGAGAGAGGTGAAGAATAGGCCACTGTGGTTTGGTTTTAACTCCCCTGGTGATTACTGATGCTAAACAATTTTTTCATACATCTATTAGCCACTGTATGTGTTCTCTGGGAAAATAAACATTCAGGACTTTGGACATATTTAAATTGGTGACCAGGTTTTGTGCTATGCCGTTATATGAGTTTCTTATATATTTTAAACATTGATGTCTAATTATATAGACGTTTATAGGTATTTTCTCCCATTGCACATGTCGCCTTTCCATTTTGTTGATTACTTTCTTTGTGGAAAAAAATTTAAGATGTATCATTTTATAATTTAGCATTTATCTCATCTTGGGATAACCAGAAAGCTGAGGAGACAAAGCCCTTCATAGAGGAAGTCTAGCTAACACAAAATGATAGAGCTGCGCAATCAGAATGTTACCACTTCTAGTGAAAGGTTCTAAACAACTACAGGTTGGTTTTGCTCATGACATAAAGGTCTGCTTTGTTCTTCAGTCTTTTTATGTGCATGTATTTGCCGATGCATAAGCATGTGGCGGCACAGGGATCCATTTGCTTCTGCCTTCCTGGTGATAGGATGACAAGCAAGTATCTTCCTCCAAGCCCAGACTGTTTATGCCCTTGATAAGCGGAAAACTTGGGTCCTCTCACAAACATGTTATCAACTGAGCTCTCAGCTCCAGTTTCATTTTTTTGCATGTATATATTCAAAATAAATATTTAGGCTATGATTCTCGGCAACTCCATGTTTAACAAGTGAAGAGAGGAAGGTTTACCACTGTGGAAAGACTCAGGGTCCCTTTTAGTTTTCCTCTGCAATTCAAGTAGATAGATAGATAGATAGATAGCATGCTAAAATACATTTAAGAGTGATAACCTACTTCAGAAAACTTAAGGTATCTGTGGAATTACTGAAAGAAATGACTTCTGTGTGGAGTTTTAGACCAAATGATTTACTGCGCCTCCCTTAATCCTTAAGTTGCATATTCATTGCTGTATTTTCCTCTAACCGCTGTCACTTAAATTGTCATGGAGGATAGGGCAAATCAGGGTCAGTTTATATAAGCGCCATCAATCTGAAGAACTTCATCAGTCTTTATTTCAAGGCATTATGCAAAGAAAACTGACATTAAGAGAGCCTTAACTGACAGCAAATGAAATCAATCAGCAAATCACTAAGCCATAATAAACTCACTCAATTTGCAGATAACCCTTCCTGTTTCAGGTCTTCACCTAGGCAGTCCATCAAACGGGAAGACAAAATGAATAGCAATTCAGGTTGTAGCACTTGAAAGTTCAAATGCTCACGGGCTTCAGTCTCTTAATAATAAGCCACAAAAGGTGTTAGCTAGGAAGGTTACACACTTGTACTTAAAATTGGCTTCAGAAATGAGGGGCAAAAAAGAATCAAATTTAGGATTTAGTTTTTACCCTTTTTACATTAATGACAAAAAATTGCATCATTCATCACTTTTCCTATTAGGGCCACCTACAACTAAAACGTGCAACATAAAAAAAACTATGTACTTTTTGTTTTGCCTTTTTTTTTTTTTTTTTTTTGCTAAGTATATATCAAATATTTTATACATAGACAAATATTGTTACCATTCCACGGAACTGGAATGTGAAATCCAAACAAAAAAAATGTAAATTGTCCATATAACAGTAACAAAAAGAGGTTTAAAAGAAAATATGAAGGGAACAATGATGGCAGAAAAATCTCATAATTAGACAGAAGTGTGTGAGCATTCCCCATGCACATCTTGACAATGGCTTTAGACAAACTGGAATGAAACACTGCGGTTGTTGGATATTTGATGCTTTTGAAGGCACGTGTGGACATGTTCTCATTCAAACACTGCTAAGCGTTAAAATATTCCTCTACGTATTTAGGTCACTATCCCTGACCCAGACCTTCCACAGCTCAGTCCAATACAGCCTCTGTTCATCCAGCACCTCCTGATGTGGGGAAGGCATCTTCACGTACATGCACCATCCCATCCGCCTTCACACAGTCCTGCGGACCAAAGTAAGGCACGCTTCCCCTTCCTAGGTGTGGGAGTGACGGTTCAGAGATGCTGATGGACTTGCAAAGGTGGTAAGTTACAGAGCTGGGACTTCAGTGCAGACATTCTGACTCTGACATGATTTCTCTCTTGCCTTGATGCCTTGCTCCTTAGGAAATGGAATTATTCTACCCTTTCCAAATGCCATGCTGTTAAGAAACTAACTACCATCCTGACCAACATGATGCTGTAGCACAGTCCGTGATGATTAGGAGAAAACTGCAGCCTCGTGGCTGCCAAGCTCCCTAGTCTGGTTTGTTAGCTTTGTGTCAAATAATAGCGTCACAACCACAGTTGGGCACTAAGGCATTTTATACCTAACCCAGAAACATGAGCCAAATATTAAAGAAAACCACTTCAGACCCCCCCATATGCTCCTCACATCACCCCAAGATGCGCCACAACGGGAATCCACTGCACAAAAGAAACCAGGGTGCTGGAAGAAGGAAGTGCTAAGAGCTCTGGAAAGTGGTGACTGTGGGACAGAAGCCCAGTCACACTGTTGACACCCCAAGAAGAACAGTACACATTTATTCTTTCCAAAGGATAGCCCCGTGTCCCATGAGAAGGACAGTAGTTGTTCAAACTAACGAAATGCCTGCTGTGTGCATCCTGTGTTGAGAAGGAAGTCTTCAATCAGCTCCACAGCTGACTCAAATTCCCTTAATAGCAGTTCTGCTAAGATTTTACTTTCTTCCTAAGCATTTTTCCTTAATAAGATGAAATTACAAAATTTAAAAGATTACTGTATAAATCATACCCATTTTAAAGAATTCCTAGCAGATTTTACATGGTGTAAGTTCAGGGCACTGACCCCAGACCGTTCCCACAGATGACACGATTCAGCGTGTTCATGCGTAGCAAGCATGGAATTGTGGGAGTCTGAAAAACTGCTGCAGAAGCTACAGCGATTCCATTCTTTGCCCTCGTGTGTCATTTTCTTCCTTTCAAAGGGCAAAGACAGATGAAAAGTCCCAATGGCGGAGCTGGGGCCCAAACTTCTGATCTGAACAACAACCCATGCAGTGAGGTGTAAGATAGCACATGCATTAAATATTTCTTAAAGCATGAGCTTATCAGCTTTTAATAGATAGTAGTTTCTGGCTAGCAGTGTGCAAGATTACATTTTACCAATGGCGTTAAAGAAACATACTTTATCATAGTAAATCATTTTCAATAAAATATAGACAGTAAGGAAAGAAAGGTAGCATGCTATCTTGTAAAATCAGTAATCTAAAACAAAAAAGATAACCATGTTACTGGGTTTAAAATAATGCTTACAAAATACTATGTATGGCCTAGTCACTATATGAAAGAGTTACTAGTTAGATACAGAAATACGTTATATATAAATGATAATTTTTAATTGTTTTCTTTGTAGAAATTTTTAAGATGTATTATTTTATAATTCAGCACGTGTCTCATCTGAGGCTAACAAGAAAGTTGAGGAGCCATAAAGTTTGTATTTGTGGCTAAAAATAATAAGAAAGGTATATAAAGGTTAACTCTGGATGTCTAGATGCCAAATTTCAGAAGATCTTAATTTTCTTTTAGACTCACTGGGGTATGATCTTTCATCAGGATCATGTACAGCTTTCATAATGTTTTTTTAAAAACCCAATTTTTAACATTAGCAAATTTTCTAGCACGTTATATTATTTGAGACAAATGTCAATATGCACCCAGGAAATAACACTGTTATAATGTTACGATATATGTTATGAAACTAATGAACCAGAGTAATAAAATTTTTAATCAGAAATATTCTTTTTATTTAAAAAATAGTGATGGTTATATTTAACAAGCTTTTCACTCAAAGTGGCTCGTATTCATGTTTAAAAAGGTAATAGCTCTCTGAAAATTCATGTATGCAGATGTGGTGACACAAAGAGAAAAGTATCGAGATGGTACAGTCTTACAAATGAAATTGTCAAGCATCTGTTAATTTCTAAGAATGCCAAAAATGTGGAAGTTTTTAGCAGGGAAATTAGAAGGCTGCTACACTAAGAGTGCCAAGAAAATACATGGGAAAATATCGTACAGATAATTGCAGGTATTTTTATTCTCAAGCAGTTTGGGTTCCGATATCGTTTATTTCATCCTTCTTTAAATAAAAAAGGAAATGTGTTCTTCTTAACGTTCTTTATGACTTATCAATATAATACAGAGATAGCTCAGAGAAACTGATAGACCTAATCATGAGCACAAATGTAAAATGGCGGGACGCTGCCAGCCATGAGCATAGAGCAAAAACATGTGCGCGAGGCCTGCCATGACATTATGGCTTAGGAGCAGTTAAAGGCTTACTGAGATTGCAGGAAAGGCTATATTGTTTGAAAACCTTATAAGTAAGTGGTTTCAAATGAAGACTCCCTAACGAAGTACTCATAAACACACATTTATGAAATACGCTTACTTCCAGGGGTAGTCATTATGCACCAAGCCTTAAAATGTTTTCATTAGACAGGCTGGGAGATTCTGTCTTTAAACGGTGTGAGCCGAGATGTCAGAAATGAGCACCAAGTGCCTTAGGAGCATACGCAACTGTGACAAAAGCCTTGTCCTGTGACCTTGCCAAGCATCTGGAGTTCTCTCACACGTCTGTACTGTGAGCCTCCTCTGCTCTGAGCTCCAAGGCTGAAGCCTGAACAAGGCTGAGTACCCGGCCTCTTGAGGCTTTCGTGTTCGCAGAGACCTGACAAATACTCTGTTTATGTCCTATCTGTCATTACCCAGTAGTGAGCGTTTGAGCCCAGCTAGCCATCACACTAATGCTGAGTTGGGGACAGCTCCCCTGCTTTTAGAGACGAAGAGACCAAAATAGACAAGTCATGAGGCTCGTTTGGTCAGCCCTCTTCTGGATTCCTAGTCCCCTACATTTTCTACACAAATGACAGTGCATGTTCTAGAAAGACCCTCCTTTAATTCTTTCTCTCTCTTTGTCATCTTAAGATACAAACTCAAGCCAGTGGGCCATGCTTTGCAGAAAGTGATGGGTGTGACTGAGAGCAGAATAGAATGTTACCCTACTGACTGCGTGTCTGGTCTGTTCATGTCTCACTTCCTCTCAAAGAACTTCAGTTCAGCTCTTTGTACAACAGAACCAATTGCTCTTGGGCATCAGGCTAAGACAGAGGGTAGTAAACACTGGGACGGAAGCGGAGTCCTGGCCACTCGTAGAATCTGAAAGGACTCAGGGAGGTTGTGGTGCCCGAGCAAGTGCATCATCACACGTTAGCTACGGCCCATAGCTCAAGTCTAGCCACTTCCTATCGCTGAGTGGTAATGAATACAGATAATGCTCACTTGTCAATATTTGCTAGATATCACCAATGGTCCAGATCAAAATTACTTTAAAAACATACTTCAGAATGTAGGACGATAAAAATCAGGTATTATCTTTATATAGTATGAACAAAATGGTTTTATTACAAAGTCCTCTGAATTCAGACTGGCCATTTTACTTAAAGTTTTGGTCAGGATGGTTTAATTTTTCTCAGTATTACAGTGAAGACTTAAAAGGCTATTACTTGGAATTTATAAAAATTTTAAACTTGCCATAGGCACTTAGGGAAGAGGTTTCGCTGAGGGCATGACCTCCCAGGAAAATCACCTGCCATAAAAAGTAAACAGGAAGTGAAAGTAGACTGTACTTGAAGTACTTAGAGCTTTTGAAGAAACTATGGCGAAAGCATCCTAAAGTGACCATTCCTCGAAATAAGACATACAAACGCCTCGGGGTAGTGAAGAGAGCTGCTGCTGCTCCCTCACCCTCACCGCCTTTCAGAGGGCGGGAGGAAGTCACGAGGCCCTGCCAGCTTCCTCGGTGCACTCTGTTCTCTGCTTCACCCATTCCTGCTCCAGTCCTGGAAAACTGCTACATCCCACTTTGTAAAAAGAGAAACTGGAGTCCTCTAGTACTTCTCCATCAGTGTGTACCTGTAATCCTAGTTTTTTCCTAGAACTTCTCACAAAAGTGAAAATATGGAATCAACCTAGGCATATAAATGGAGTAACAGCGTGGCATATATCATGATGGAGTATTACTAGCCAATAAAAAGTAATGTCCTGTGAATAGCAATACTCATCAATAGGAAGGGTTAGTGTCCTGGCAACACAGATGAACTGGGAGAACATTTTATTCAGTGACAACCAGCACCACATGGTCGCATTCATGTGTGGAAGATAAATGAGATGCACAGAGAATGTGGATTGCCAGGCCTGGGAAGTTAGGAGACACAGGGGCCATAGTTCTGCGGCACAGGGCAAGTGCATGTGGCTCCTGGGAGTTTGTTATGTATTCCAAATCACTAGAAGCAAGGATTCTGAATGTTCCCAACACAAACAGTAATGTTTGAGGTGATGACATGTTCCTAATAACCCTTACTTAATCAGGACTCACTGCTACATATTACATATAGTCATGAAAATATTTTGCCCCATAAATACACACCATTACTATGTGCCAATTATAAATTTTTAAAATACTGAATTCCAAAAACTATGTAAATATAGTAAACACACACATTACCTCTAAAAAGTTGAAAACTACATTTTTCATATGATTTGGTTATTGAATGGAAAAACGTGCCTGTGAATTTGTCTACACTACAGCATAAACTATGACCTACACAGATGTATAACGGATGCCTTCTAAGTGGAATAAAACAAGTCTCCAAGGTTATACTCTCCTCACTTAGCACAGGCTGTTGAACTCCCCAGTGTAAGCTGGCCACTTGGGCTTTGCAGCCAGCTACTTGGATGCTTGAATTTGTCCTCCCATCTACGAGATTTTCATCTGAGGAGAACTGCCTGCTGTGGTTTTCGTTTTCTGGTTTTAAAATGGAGACACTGCCACTTGTTCGCCAGCCCCTTCGAGAGCTGCATGAGCTGACAGGCTGCGGCACAGGCAGGTCACTGAAACGGAAGCTGCCACCATCCTCGCCGCCACCCCTGTCATCATCCTCGGCTTTACTGTCTTCCCAATCTTCTGGCTCCTGGCAGATTACTAACCTGGTACTACGCAGTGCATGCCATGCATATCATCAGAGTACTTGCACGAGCATTTAGGTGTGTGATAACATGACAGGCATTAGAGGAGTCAAATGATGAGTCCCTTGCATTTCTTTCTTGCTGTGCCCTTATATCAGAATCTCAGAGAATTAATGCTTTTACCCCCAAAACAGTATGCCTTTAATAGGTTTCCTTCTGAATCAATAAAATCTAGTTTGGGGGAAAATATTTATTTTTAAGTTTTGACAGAAACTAACTTTGTGAGATCAAATCAAAATGGCCAAATAAAGGATTATTTTATACTTACCAGAAAAATCTCAAATCATATTTCATTCATGTCTATAATAAATTTGTAAATATTGATAATCAAATTTAAAACACACATTTCATCTTATCATAAACAATTCTAAAGCCTATAAAGAAAATAAAAATGTTTTATGCCTAGTTATATAATTATATTTTTAGATTAAAAAAAACCTATGAGCATTTTTTCTGCATAACCCAGGTTCTAATAACAGATTAAACAGGAGTATAGAGCATGTAAGCATTAACACAGATTATATGAACTAACAAGCATTTTGTGCAATTTCTACACAGTCACAAACTGAGGAAAGAAAAGATTATTTTAAATTTCCAAATATTAATAGTGGGTTTTAATTTTTTTCCTTCTAACGATCTTTGACAATCTAGAGACCTGTAAAACAAGGAGAGTCTCTTGTGGAAACCAGGCTTCCGGTAATTTACATAATACTCATCAATTGTTTTCAAATGGAGGCTTTGGACACTAAAGGAAAAATAAAGTATTTGCTGATTTTTGTCTTTTCCAACTTAAAACTGTAATATGAACTTTAAGGAAATATGATCACAAGAATGTAGTCATGCTAGAACAGGATAGCTACAAATTTTTGAAAATGAACGTTTCTGGAAAATATGCTCCTGAATTAAGTGTAAAGCTATCCAAGGTTTCATGAGTTGATGTTTTAAGCTTTAAAATAAGATGGCCCAGTTTGCACACCATAGGACAATGCTCAACAAAACAATCATTAAGAGGTAAAGGACTCTTTAATGCAAAATACACTTAGACTCTAAGTTTTTGTGGAATTAAAATATGGATATATTTTGGAATTAACATGAAAAAAATTCAGATTTCTCTCTTGAAATTTTTTATGTAAAGTGACTTATTTTAATACAACAAAAGCAACAAATAGAGATTGTCTTGAAAAGATAGCAGCCTAATGTCTTACCAGCTTTCACTGATAGGAAAGTGGTTCTTTTAATATTGCACTTTGACATAAGCACATACTCTTCTTTGTAAAATGCTTTTCTGCGTGATTTTAATAGGCAAGCTCTGGCTTTAAAGAAACACGTTCTTATACTACATGGTAGAAAACATTTATTTGCATCTCATCTAAATTATTCACAACACTCCAAGGCTCTCACTCTCTTCCAGTTACTACAATTTATTTTCTATACATTTCAGTAGCAAACAATGTTCTTTAGACTCTAACCTGGCAGGCTACAACCTCTGGCCCACCCTTGAGCCCCTCCACTGCGAAGGTCTCCAGGTGCAGTTTGGGTAGCTGCAGGGTGAAGTCATTCCTACTTGCTGCAGTCCGTGACAGCGAGATCTGATCTCTGACCTAAAGGGAAAAAAACAGCATCAATGGTAATTCCCCTTCAGACACATTAACTGGGATGAACTGGGTCCCCTTGAGCCCACTGAGTGGACTTGCATTGATCGCTGGACCTGAAATCCATGAATAAATTTAGGACTAATTGATTTTTCGTTGCAAATAAATCTCTAATTCAGAGTGCTGGGGGAGAATGTTAAGAAGAAAAAGCATCCTCCTGCTTGAAATGAAGAGGGGAGAAGAGGCGCAGGGGCCTTCTGATCAAGATGGTTTGAATTATTCCTTCACAGTTCCACTCGGAAAAGGGTGTGTGTGTGTGTGTGTGTGTGTGTGTGTGTGTGTGTAACAAAATCAGAAGCAAGCTGCAGTCCCCTATTATCACTTTCTTAAAAGCATGTTTAACTGACTCTAGATCATGCATGCTGCGCACAGTAGTTCCTGGGTACTGGGTTTTGAAAAGAAACTTCACTTACACATACTCTGGAATAAGAACAAATACACTCAACACAGAAAGATACTTAAAAATACACAAGGAGGAGGTTTGCTTAGCTCTCTCAGACATCTAAAACTGTTGGACTTAATTAAACTTAAGTCTTAGCATAAGTACATGGAAACTGGCTTGGTCACAAAACCTCTAAATAAGATAGTGAAAATAAAATCAGTAGCATTTGTACCATAGTTTCAGTGTTCAGATAGGTACGGACACAAGCACGTTCAGAGGGAGTTCCAAGGCAGAGCTACTGTGGGCAGTTGATATCACACTGCCACCTGCTGGACAAATTAGTGCACACATATCAAGTATAAAGAATCTCCAGTATTTAGACATGTGAATTCCAAACTCTAGTCTGCACTTAAGATAAAGTTCTCACTTTTAGTCAGTCATCTGAGTAAGAAGAGTTTTCATTATGCAGACATATTTTCTAACCTTTGGTGCTTGGTTAGGTCTTTACATATTTTTTAATTTTCTATCATATATTTAACAAATACTATAAAATTACCTTGTACGGTTTGGGGAGACGGCTCAGTGGTTAAAGAGCTTACCATGCAAGCATAAGGACCAGAGTTTGGATCCCCAGTGCCCATGTAAAACCAGGTACATGCAGGAGGGAGGATCAGGTGGGGTCCTGGGGCTCTCCTGGCACCCAGCTCAACCAATCCAGAGCTCAACCTCTGGCTTCCATGCCCCTGTGCACACATGTGCTCACCTGCACGCACACACACACACACACACACACACACAATCTAATTGCCACATGACAGTTTTTATGAAGAAGCACACATCAAGAATGCTGTTAAGTATAAAAAATAAGATTATCTGCCAAATGAACACATTTATATGTCTTGTTTTATCTGAACACCTCAGCTGTAACACTGTAGCTCATGACTGTAATCTCAACACACAGAACCTGGGGCATAAGATCTCAAGTTCCAGGCCAGCCTGGGCTACAGAGCTAGCTGAACATCAGCCCAGACTACACAACAGTGACTCAATCAATCAATCAATCAATGAAATAAACAAACTCTCTATTTTTTCTATTGTACTTGGGCAATTTGTAAAACTGTTACAATTATTTATTACCACATAAAAACAGTTAGATGAGAAATATAAACATCTCACAGATTGTTATATCGTGTAGGTTTTTCTTTCTTAAACCAGGAAACACCATAAACAGACACATTCTTAATTGTCCATGCTAACATATGGATATAAATAAGAACCCTTGTTTTCTCAAGCTAGTCCTGAGATTTCTATCAATAAGTGCGTGTCAAAGGGCATGCTACAGATACGGCAGGCTATGTGAGCATTCCATGCTTCTGCAGCTCTCATTCACAATGCTTGGTTTATCTCTGCAAGTGCTCTCCAGTCTTCTATCGGGATAAAAATGCTACCGCACTTTCTTAGCACGATGAAGTAAACTGTATCTCACAAATATAACTGCTTCGGGTTGCACATTACTTGGGTACACATCCTTTCCTTCTTCCTTTTTTGTCACCAATCATCACTCAGATGAAAGAAAACATTAATGTGGATTAAGGTACTGAGAACTTATCAACATCAAACCACTAGTGTTTTGCCTTCTACCCTTCTGAACCATAGTCAATAGATCTAAATATTTTACTGCACCCTGGCCAATTCATTGTTTGATGTTTAAAAACTCACCCAGAATCAAAGAAAATTTATTAAATTTGAGCCCCCAAATGAGACACTATTAGCTTTGAAAGTCAAGTTTAACTGCGATATTGATGATTCTCTTTTTTCTGTGACAAAATTCACTAGGGAATTCCTAGATGTCAAAGTACAAAAGCAGATTGCTAATACGGGCAAAGAGGGGAAACCATGCAACGCAGGTGCAACCCCCAGCAGTGCAAGCACGGGCGCCCTTAGCCCGAGTGGCATCAGGCACTGGCCTGCACCCGTGAGGGCTTGCTCTGCACTGAACACAGCCACATCCTACATCCGCTAAGGAAGCCTATGAGCAGAAGCAGAGTCGTGGCGTTTAAAACTTGAATACGTTCAGTTCCCCAGTTTGGCCTTTCATGCCTAGGCTCCACCAATCCTGGGGGTGCACAAGCGCTGTGCCACCATGTCTGACCTAGCTTGCATGTGAAATACTTGTAATTAGTTTAAAACACGCTGTTGAAAGTTAACTGTGCCACTGAAAGACAAGACAAATCACAGACACCGCATCACAAGAAGTTCCACTAAAATTCTGAGAGATTTTCCCCCACTTTTAAATTATACTGAAACTTTGAAAGGTGTCTAAAAAGGTTCTTCAAATGGCTGTAGGAAAAGTTTTTAGCAGAATCTTGAAAAAGGATTGTGTAGGATTTCTTTTATCTTAATGGATAAAGAGTAAAACCATCAAGCTGAGCGTATGAATAACTGACACCAGGCCAGGCAAAAGAAATAGCAGCGCTGAATGGAGCTGTGCAGGGCAGAAAGGGAGGGGGGCACGGGAGGGGAGGGGAGACTGCAGAAGGGTGCAGAGGCTGGATACACAGGGAACAGACTCACAGACAAGAGGGGAGCTCTCACCTGCTGCGAGGACCTGCTCCTGAGGGAAGAAAAAGGCTCAGCACAGGTAATGGAGAGATGGTTTCAAAGCCCATAACCTATAATGTGGGATTTCCTTACAAATGCCACCCACCCAGGGGGTCAGCTCAAACTACTGCACCAACCAAGGCCAATACACGCAGTAAACATTGAACCCCTATTCAGATCTAGTCAATGGACAGAATATTCTCCACAGTTGTGTGGAGAGCAGGGACTGACTCTGACATGAACTCTGGTGCTCCCTATTTGACCACTTCCCCACGGTGGTGAGGTCTGGTGGTGCTCAGAGAAAGGATAAGCAGGCTACCAAGATGAGACTTGATAGGCTGTGACCATATGGTGGGGGAGGAGGTCCCCTTCTGTCACAGACCTAGGGGAGGGGAATAGGGTGAAAGAGGGAGGGAGGGAGGAACGGGAGGAAACAAGTAAGGGAATAACAATTTAGTTGTAATCTGAATTACAAAAAACAAAACAAACAAACAACAAAAAAAAAAAAAACCACCCACTGGACACAAAATTATTCTCTACCAGAAAGAAAATCTAAAGCAAATTACTAACTTCTAAAATTTTTAAAAATAAAATTAGAAAAATAAAACTTCTTTTTAAGCCATTCGCTCTTTAAAGTTACAATTTTAATATAAATTGGGATTTAAAAATCAGTCACATAGCCATGGATTAAATTATAATTCCAAGATGGGCTGTGGTGGCACATGCCTTTAATGACAGAATGTGGGTTACAAAGGCAGGCAGATCTCTGAGTTCAAGGATGGCCTGGTCTACAGAGCAAGTTTCATGGCAGCCAGGGCTACACAGAGAAACACTGCCTCAAAAAAAATCATATAAATTAGATAAACAGACAGATGATAGAATTTCAAGTCCGTTTTGAATTCTGTTTATCTCATTGATCATACTGTGACTACAATTATATTAGTATTTACTCTTACAGATATCTGTGATAAAAGTATAGAAGATGTGTTCTACTTCAAAATGCTTCAATTTTAATGCTGAGTGGATGTTTTGTATTTTATATATTACACAGCACTTTAAAAGCAGTGCTAATATTAGCTTTACAATGAAGTTTAATTGTTTAGGGATTAAGAATTTTTTTATGTCTAGACAGGTGTTCTAAGTTGATAATGACAAGATGTGATGGAGATTGATTTACATTCAGAAATTTAGATGCACCAAGATAGGAAAGATGTCTTCTGCAAGGCTGTCAAATACAAATAGCCAAAGCACTAAGAATGTAACGTTTATATAATTCCTGATTGTGTCACGGTTCTTCTTGCTACAGGCAATCTATTTTATATATGTGTAATAATAAAAATGTATATGTAAAAAAAAAAACAGTGCTAACCTTAATATTTTTAAAGGTTTGTGTTATTTTGTTCTTAATTTTATATGTATTGTGTATCTGTGCATATGTGAGTGTAGGTGCCCACAAAGCCCACAAGGGCCTCCTGTCCTGGTCTCCTCTAAGAACTGTAGGAGCTCTTTCCTGCAGAGCCATCTCTCCAGCCCCAAGTTTCTCAGTATATTTTTAAAGAATAAAAAAAGTAGCTGCATTACTTCTGCTCTTGAATTTTAATTTTTAGAAAAAGAAATTTACTATCTCTCTTATGGCTGACCTTTAAGAAGCAAGTATTTCCAACAGATAAGTCATAAGGCACAAGTGACAGAAAAAAAGAAAGAGAACTCTAAAAACTCAAAAGATTGACAAGACAAACTGTCTATAGGTGACTGTCTTTGAAACTATTATAATTTACTTCTATTCACAGCCTAATGGGATTCCCGGATTGCATCCATTTCTGCTCCTGAGTCACTGTTAGATGCAAACCGCCCATGTGTTCTCTAAATTCCTTCACCTCCATCTTAATACAGAAAAAGGAATTTCTGCCAAATATCAACAACTATATGATTGGTCATTTCTAGAAGATTACTTAACTCATCATTTATCATACACAGCTATAAGTCCTCCTGGACCCAATATATACTGTGCTGGCTAGGTTTTTGTCAACTTGACTCAAGCTAGAGTCATCAGAGAGGAAGGGACCCCCAAAAAATGCCTCCCCATAAAATCTGGCTGTACGCAACCCTGTAGAATATTTTCTTGATCGATAATTGATACGGGAGATCCCAGTGCACTAAGCCCTAAGCAGGGGTTCCTGGGGTGTGTAGGAAAACAAACTGAGCGCGTGTGTCTTTTTGAAGGAGTAAGGCAGTAAGCAGTGTTCTCCCACGGCCTCTGCTGCAGTTCCCGCCTCTCAGTCTCTGCCTTGGCTTTCCTCGGTGGACTGTGGCCTACATTATGGAAGTCAAATAAATTCTATCCTCCCCAAGTTGCTTTGGTTTATGGTATTTTGTCACACTCATAGAAATCCAAAACAAGCCAGAAAAATAAAAGATTATAAATAAGACCAATAAATAAAAAAGAACTAAGATGGACTTAAGACCATGTCTACATCCTGGATTCCTGGTAAAAGCAACTAATGTTAGGACTTTACATTATTTGTTTTTTTTTTTAACTTATCACAAAATACTTATTGAGAAACATTGGTTTGCAAGATTTATTTTAATTTTTACTTATTCTTAAAATCTGCCTAAAACTTTACTTATTTCAATATATTATGGCCTACATTGCTTAACAATAAATCCTTTACTACAGGCTTTCCAATACAAATCAGACAGCTATAATCTTCATTCTTAGCATCCCATGTCCATGATAAACGGTCTATCCTCCTACCTCCCTTTCTCCTACTCCTACTTTGAATATCCTTCCATCCACGTCTGATCCACACAGTTTTCTCTCTCTTCTCCTTTTTGCTCTTCATCTTAACAAACAACAGTAGTCTACATATTAGAGAGCAGAGCACATCCGGGCCCGAGTACCAGATGCATCCTTTAGTGCACATGAGGTTTTACTGGACCACAAGCCTCGCCCATGTGTTAGCATTACCTATATTTTGTCTCCTACTACAATAGCAGGTGGAGTGGTTGAGACACATGTGAGCCACAAATGGTAAGCACCTGCGCTTTCTTAACAGCCAAGGTGACCTGATATGACCACAAGGAATGAAAACAGGCTAGGTTGGAGGCATCACAGCACAACTGAGGCAGTGACAATTTTATTGAGAGCAATCAGACATTTTATACCTTTATCAGAAAAAGAATATAATGGCAATTGCCAGGATCAATACGGTTGTAGTTGCCAGGACACACTGATGTTTGCAAGTTATACAGGTACACAACATTAATGTCCAAGCTTCCTTGCTTCCTTCACTTCCAAGGGGACATACAGAGAAACACAAAGAGCCCCGGATGCTTCACTGCCTGAGGGAGTGCATCAGTCTCTCAGGAGCTGGAAGACACATTGTGCCCCAGGAGCCATAGACTCTAACCTCAAAAACCTATGAAACACGGCTCTCAAGGCAGCTGGGCCAAGCTAACTTCACAGCTCTCTGGACAAAACCTAAAAAAAAAAAAAAAAACTATATAATATTTTTTAGGAAAAGCCTACCATCTATCCTAGAGGTACACATGAAAATACAGTATTTTCCCCTAAGAAATCTTTCAAAATTATTTCACTATAGATCTGCAAATCATGTCTATTGAGTCAGCTTTCTATCACCAACGAAGTGGCATATCAAGAATACTTCATTGTTCCTTTGGAAGAATGTATTTCATGAAATTCATGTACTATCTCTGATTGTTTTTAAGCTTCACAAGGTCGATCACAACTTTGATAGGGCCTTAGTTTTCTAGAATAACCACTGACCACACATCCTAGTATCTAATAAACAGAAACTGTGATTAACCTCATACCTCACACTGTTAAAGTGACTAAGGACCCAAAACTATATAGGTCATAGGTCTGAAGGAAAACATACTACTATTATTCTCTTTATAGAAAATAGCAATAAAATGACTCTTAATGACCTATTGCTAAATCCACAGATAAGAACATTGCTCAGTCTGCATCAGAGACACTTCTTCTTGCAGTAGTTGGGAACGAACCCAGAGACCCACACTGGACAGTGTGCAGAGAGTAAAAGACTTTGAAGCGCTCAGTCTTTAATGGATGTCTTTATCAAACCCTCCCATCAAGGCTCAGTCTACACAGAAGAGGAGGCAGAAAGATTATGAGAGCCAGAGAGGATGGGTGACTCCGAGGAAAACGTATCTTCCAGACACATCAGGACTCTCAGAGGCTGCGGCCACAGGCCTAAGACCTGTAAAAGTTCAAACCAGACAAAAATGCCAGTGTGGAGACAAAGCCCCACCCCTTACCAAGAAGCTGTTTGTAATTGATACCTGCTGGGAGAGGGAGACCCCTTTTCTCTAAAGGACTGGCACCAGGTATACCAAGCAAACTGCAGGGCAGGTCCCTCGCCCAAGAGTAGCTGGCAAACACAAAACAGAACATGGTTTCTTTGTGTGCTTTTTGTTTTGTTTTGTTTTTGTTTTATTGGGCTTTTTAAACTATTTGTGTTGATTTTCAAGTTTTGGTTTTTTGTGTGCTTTGTTGGACTTTCCTTAATGGAGAGAGAACATGAAGATTTGTGAGTAGGGAGGTAGGAAAACCTGGGAAGAGTTGAGGAGGAGAAAGAATATTACACAAAATATAATACAAGATATATTGTATTTAAAATTTGAATAAAAATATTAATTTTAAGAAGTTTTCAATAAGAAACAGAAATAAAGAACATGAGACTCCTTATCCTTCTCAGTAAACTACAATCATTCTCATTTATCCCTCTCTGCTCTACATCCTCCCTGGTCCAATGTGTGCACACACAGTTACACAGTTATTATTCTGAAAGAAAGGGTACCTATGTTCAATACTTTACACAACGGTCACAATACCTAAGGATGCCCTGGGAAGTAAACAGCGCTCTGATCCATACCTACTCATGATACCTTGGCAGTCCGTTGGCAGAGGCAGATACTCTACTAGCACTGTAGCAAGCACAGACTGGCAAAGCAGAAGGTGAGAAACTAGCCTTGACCTACAACCTGCCAGAACTCTCCAATCCTGCCAGCTGCTGTTACCAGAAATGGGGCAAAGTCAGCACCAGTACCATCCCCATTGTACAGCTACATCCCAGATCAACCACCCTACTGTACAGCTACATCCCTGCTCAACCACCCTACTGTACAGCTACATCCCTGCTCAACCACCCTACTGTACAGCTACATCCCTGCTCAACCACCCTACTGCACAGCTACATCCCTGCTCAACCACCCTACTGTACAGCTACATCCCTGCTCAACCACCCTACTGCACAGCTACATCCCTGCTCAACCACCCTACTGTACAGCTACATCCCTGCTCAACCACCCTACTGTACAGCTACATCCCTGCTCAACCACCCTACTGCACAGCTACATCCCTGCTCAACCACCCTACTGTACAGCTACATCCCTGCTCAACCACCCTACTGTATAGCTACATCCCTGCTCAACCACCCTACTGCACAGCTACATCCCTGCTCAACCACCCTACTGCACAGCTACATCCCTGCTCAACCACCCTACTGTACAGCTACATCCCTGCTCAACCACCCTACTGTACAGCTACATCCCGGCTCAACCACCCTACTGTACAGCTACATCCCTGCTCAAACACCCTACTGTACAGCTACGTCCCTGCTCAACCACCCTACTGTACAGCTACATCCCTGCTCAACCACCCTACTGTACAGCTACATCCCGGCTCAACCACCCTACTGTACAGCTACATCCCTGCTCAACCACCCTACTGTACAGCTACATCCCTGCTCAACCACCCTACTGTACAGCTACATCCCGGCTCAACCACCCTACTGTACAGCTACATCCCTGCTCAAACACCCTACTGTACAGCTACATCCCTGCTCAACCACCCTACTGTACAGCTACATCCCGGCTCAACCACCCTACTGTACAGCTACATCCCTGCTCAACCACCCTACTGTACAGCTACATCCCTGCTCAACCACCCTACTGTACAGCTACATCCCTGCTCAACCACCCTACTGTACAGCTACATCCCTGCTCAACCACCCTACTGTACAGCTACATCCCTGCTCAACCACCCTACTGTACAGCTACATCCCTGCTCAACCACCCTACTGCACAGCTACATCCCTGCTCAACCACCCTACTGTACAGCTACATCCCGGCTCAACCACCCTACTGTACAGCTACATCCCTGCTCAAACACCCTACTGTACAGCTACGTCCCTGCTCAACCACCCTACTGTACAGCTACATCCCTGCTCAACCACCCTACTGTACAGCTACATCCCTGCTCAACCACCCTACTGTACAGCTACATCCCTGCTCAACCACCCTACTGTATAGCTACATCCCTGCTCAACCACCCTACTGTACAGCTACATCCCTGCTCAACCACCCTACTGTACAGCTACATCCCTGCTCAACCACCCTACTGTACAGCTACATCCCTGCTCAACCACCCTACTGTATAGCTACATCCCTGCTCAACCACCCTACTGCACAGCTACATCCCTGCTCAACCACCCTACTGTACAGCTACATCCCGGCTCAACCACCCTACTGCACAGCTACATCCCTGCTCAACCACCCTACTGTACAGCTACATCCCTGCTCAACCACCCTACTGTACAGCTACATCCCTGCTCAACCACCCTACTGTACAGCTACATCCCTGCTCAACCACCCTACTGTATAGCTACATCCCTGCTCAACCACCCTACTGCACAGCTACATCCCTGCTCAACCACCCTACTGTACAGCTACATCCCGGCTCAACCACCCTACTGCACAGCTACATCCCTGCTCAACCACCCTACTGTACAGCTACATCCCTGCTCAACCACCCTACTGTATAGCTACATCCCGGCTCAACCACCCTACTGTATAGCTACATCCCTGCTCAACCACCCTACTGTACAGCTACATCCCTGCTCAACCACCCTACTGTACAGCTACATCCCTGCTCAACCACCCTACTGTACAGCTACATCCCTGCTCAACCACCCTACTGTACAGCTACATCCCTGCTCAACCACCCTACTGCACAGCTACATCCCTGCTCAACCACCCTACTGTATAGCTACATCCCGGCTCAACCACCCTACTGTATAGCTACATCCCTGCTCAACCACCCTACTATACAGCTACATCCCTGCTCAACCACCCTACTATACAGCTACATCCCTGCTCAACCACCCTACTGTACAGCTACATCCCTGCTCAACCACCCTACTGCACAGCTACATCCCTGCTCAACCACCCTACTGTACAGCTACATCCCTGCTCAACCACCCTACTGCACAGCTACATCCCGGTTCAACCACCCTACTGTACAGCTACATCCCTGCTCAACCACCCTACTGTACAGCTACATCCCTGCTCAACCACCCTACTGCACAGCTACATCCCAACTACAGATACAAACAACTAATCTCTTGAATCAACCTATCAAGCTGGCTACTTCCCAATTAAAGATCTGAAAAGCTGAACATTCAGATCAAAGTATCAAGATGGACCATCAGGTGATTTAATCATTCATAGGTACTAGACAGCAAGAAAACTTGCAGGCTGCCATACAATGCTCCCACAATTACCATAACCTTGGGCTATTTAAAAAAATTTAAAAACCCAAACTCAAGAACAGACATATATGTTTACAAAGGTCTGAATCCCTCCACAAAGAGGTATTTTCTTTCTCAGAATAAATTGTTTCAAGAAAATGAGACACATGTGATTAGATTTCTTTACGCTGAATCCTGCTAAGCATATGTGCATGGTACTCTGTGCTGCCTTATTGGCTGTCAGCGTTCTAAATGCCTCCTGGGTTGCCATGCCATGTCTAGCTAGGCAGGTCAGAATGACACTGAACAACACGAATGACTACACGCAAGAAGGCTTTATGGACAGGGCTGTCGCCGTCAAGCTGGCTGTGCTAACACCTGCATGCCTTTCAGCTGATCTTCAGGAAACAGGATTTAAAAAAAAAAACCAATGAGGCTGGCGAGTTCAAGGATCATACGTAACATGTAGACAGTCATCGATAAGCCACTAATTACTGGCTTTTTAGAGGCAACTTTTAAATTACAATCAGTTCCATAAGTAAAAAATGATCTCATAGTCCTTTCACTCCTTTTAATTCACTGACAGACAAATCTAAAAGATAATCATAATATATCTCCTGGTCAGCACTTTAAGGAGAGGATTATACAATCACATTTAAAGGCCCAGCTATGCAGTGTCTTCTTTACTCACATGTGGACTTGTTCCCTTTTACTCTCCAGTGTACCCTAATAGAAATGAGTGTCTTTTTACTGCAGCATAGTCAAGCTGGTCATTACCTGTTACTGTTAGCACGCCTCTTTCCTAGAGGTGCTCTTAGCACTGACTTTAGGCTTTTTCCATTAGCTATTGATTAGGTAAAGTAAAATCAGATGTTATTTTTAGCAATCAAACAAACAAAATAGATGACGGTACCATCAAGACTTACAGTGGAATATGAAAGTAGCTTCTGTTATGTTTAGCGACTAGAGGATGGTAAAGTTTGACTCATTCAGCAAACATCTGTTAAGTACCAGCACAGTGATGGATGCTGAGGATAGAGAAGTCAGAAGACAGAATTCCATCCCTCAATGACTTCCAGCTCCAGTGGCATAATTAATCTCTCAGAGTGTGTTTTCTAGCCTCTCATTTATCTACAGTGGTTTGTTCTCCTGTCAGTTGCTCTCCCACCTTCTTTCTCTGCCAGAATATTATGCTAATCAATCTTAAACCTTTATCTAGCACTGATTTCCCCTAAGATTCGAAAACACATGTCCTGCTGGTTATTCCACATTACCTTAAACCAAGTACTTCAAAAGTGAAATTCATTTTCCCCCTTAAAAGTAGATATATTTATTAAATGGAACGTCCCATCACATGGACCATCACTCCCAGACTTTTTCATGCCAATGTGCCATTTTGCTAAGCTTTGAACCCTTTGCTCTTATGTCACCTACCATCAACAGCCTGATCTATGTCTTCATAGCACTCGCCTAGCCTTGTTGTATAGCCTTCTAATACAACTATCTAGTCACAAACTCACAGCTCTTAAAATGACTCCATTAAGTCTGTCTCTTGCACGGTCCTTGCAATTGATGAGACATTGAAAATATTTGGTATATGCATCTATGAACTTGCTCACATCGATATGTCTTTTCATTGTTTTCATACCACAAGGACCCACCAACCAGCTCACATACTAATCTTCTGACAAGCCTTTGGGTAACCCCTGGGTTTTCTAAGTATGCCTCACATTTGAATAACTACATAGATGTGCAAGACCACACTTATGAGTGTGTATTCTTCAAGGAATATTGGAATTAGCATGTCTCATTATTGACAGAGATATGTGATTGGTATACGGCTGAATTAAATCCAATAGATGCAGTCAAGAGAAGCTGAGAAGATAATAATATGAAAATGAATGAAGATAATGGACAGAACTTGTGGAGCAGGGGAGAGAGAGAGAGACAGAGAGAGACAGACAGAGAGACAGACAGAGAGAGACAGAGACAGAGACAGAGAGACAGAGACAGACAGACAGAGAGACACAGAGAGAGAAAGACAGAGAGAGAGAGACAGAGACAGAGACACAGACAGACAGACACAGACAGAAAGACAAAGAGAAAGAAAGGTGTGGGGTCAAACAAAGATAGTAGAAAGAAAAGCTCCCAAAACTTTCAAAGTTTATTCAAAGATACAGTAATTGGGAGCAGTGATGATCATATTTCACTGTATACCTGCATCAAATTATCAGAAACAAAGAAAAATATTTTAAAGGTATCATGGTAGACAACTGTGCAAATCTGGAGGACAAAAGAGACATCTTGACCAAGGAAGGCAAACACTCAATAAAAATAATAAATCCATAATGGAGCATGTTATAACTAATCATCCAGAGTCAGTGAAGACGTTGGGAGCATCAAGAGGAAAATGACTTGTCATAAACAGGCAATGTCTGTTAAACTAACAACGCATTTTTCATTCAGAACCTCACAAGACATGAGGGAGCAGAATAATATCTTCAAAATGCTAACCCACAGAATGAGCCTTGGCAAAAGTGTCATTTGAAAATCATGAAGACCTCCCTGATAAACAAAAGCTCAGGAAGTTCATCACCACTAAACTTCCCTCACAATAAGTGATTCGAAAAGTTCTTCAAGTAGAAACAAAAGAATACAGGCTAGAGACATGGCTAAGTATTTAAACGCACTTGCTGTTTGTAGAGAGGATGTGGGTTTGGTTCCCAGCACCCACACGGTGGCTCACAAGTATTAGCAGGCATGCTCATAGTGCACATGCACACACACAGGCAAAATATTCGTGCACATTAAACTAAGTAAATCTAAAAGAAAATTTAACATATTTTTAAAGAACACCAAAATACCCCAGGAAAGTACAAAATTCATGAACATGCATATGTGTGTGTGTGTACATATGTGTAATTATATAACTTACATATAACATATAATATATGTCTTAGAGAACACTGTATTTCATTCTAATGTTCACCTGTTTCTATTGCTTTCTTGGTAGCTTACTACTAAATAAGCTCACCCTTGCTTGCTCTTACTGAACTATGGTCTAGCTGCTTCAACTCAGCTGTTCTGGCTCAAACTCCTCTCCCAACTGACTAATTCTCAATCTGGCTTCTCTCTCAGCCCCTGAATTGTTCTGCTTGGCCTTAAACCAACCAAAATCTATCTTTTTTTTTAACAATCTTTTCTAATCTGGGTCCTTCTCATTCTCTGGCTCATTTGGTCTTCATCTGAGTTCTCTCTCTGTGCAACTTGCCTCTCTATTACTGTCCTGGTAAAACTGCCTCTTCTCTCTCAGATTGCTCCTTTAAGTAGATTCCTTTTCCTATCTCTTCTCCTGAGAGTTGAGCATATCCTATTCTGACAAATTAAACATCACCAAACCAAATAACCCGATTATAACTGGGGTACAGAGCTAAACAGAGAATTCTCAACAGAAGAATATCAAATGGCCGAAAAACACTTAAAGAAATGCTCAATATCCTTAGTCATCAGGAAAATCCAAATCAAAACGACTCTGAGATTCCATCTTACACCCATCAGAATAGCTAAAATCAAAAACTCAAGTGAGAGCACATGCTGGTGAGGATATGGAGAAGAGGGACACTCCTCCATTGCTGGTGGAAGTGCAAACTTGTACAACCACTTTGGAAATCAATCTGGTGCTTTCTCAGAAAACTGGGAATAGCTCTACCTCAAGACCCAGCTATATACCAGCCAAGGAGAATATAGGCAGTAAGCTTCGAACCCCTACCAAGACCTAGCCGACGAACAGGATATTCTCCACTATTGAGTAGAGAGTGAGATCTGACTCTCACATGAACTCTGGTGCCCCTTTTCTGACCATGTCCCCTGGATGGGGAGACCTGGTCGCACTCAGAGGAAGGATAGCAAGTTACCAAGAAGAGACTTGATATTCTAAGAGCATATATAGGGGGAGGAGATCTCCTTCAGTCACAGACATAGGGGAGGGGAGAAGGAGAGAAATGGGAGGGAGGGAAGAATGGGAGGAAACAGGGGAAGGGCTAACAATCGAGATGTAATATGAATAAATTAATAAAAAAAAAGACCCAGCTATACCATTCCTGGTCATATACTCCAAAGACGCTCCACCATGCAACAAGGACAGTTGCTCAACCATGTTCATGGCAACTTTATTTGTAATAGCCAGAATCTGGAAACAACCTAGATGTCCCTCAACTGAAGAATGTATAAAGAAACTGGGGTACATTCACAATGAAATACCACTCAGTTATTAAAAACAAGGAAACCTTGAAATGTTCAGGCAAAATGGGTGGAACTAGAAAAGATCAGGCTGAGTGAGGTAACCCAGACCCAGAAAGACACACATGGTGTGTACTCATTTATAAGTGGATTTTAGCTATGTTGTACAGGATAAACATACTACAATGCACAGACCCAAAGAAGATAAGTAGCAAGGAGGACCCAAGTGAGTATGCTTAAATCTCACTCAGAATAGAAAATAGAGTAGACATAGTTAGTGGTTGAAGAGAGGAAAAAAGTAGGAGAGGGAGCACATAAAGAAATAAGAATGGAGATCAGACCCAGGGGTGGGGTGGGGTGGGGATGCACAGAAGGCCTGCAGAGAAGAGAAACTGTGGGTGGGGGGCATCACTGTGACAAGCTAGAGAACAAAACCTTTCTTATTAGTAATTACTTCAAGTGCAAATGAATTAAATTTCCCAACCAAAGGTGTTGAATAGATTAAAAACAAGGTACAAACACATACTATTTACAAAGGACTTTTTTTAAACACACACACACACACACACACACACACACACACACACACACTGACTATGGGTGGAGAAATAGAAAAAATATATACAAATAGTAAGCAAAAAAGTGAGTAAATGTATTGTATAAAATAGAATATAAGTCAAACACTTAGAATAGATACATAGGAAATAATATGAGTCTAGTCATCCAAGATTAATAAATACACACACACACACAGACACATGCATGCATACACACATACCTTTAATATCAAAGTAATTACAAAACAAACATTGAGGGAAGATCCAAGATGGCAACACTGATCACGAAGGTTATCAGATGAGCAGAACAGCAGTGATTGCAGAATAGCCACGGCTGTGGACCCTAAAATTCCAGCATCTCTATTTCCCAGGTGAGACAAAAGCCCACAGTAAAGAAACAGTGGGTCCAACTTCAGGTCACCCGGCTAATTCTGGGGAAAATACCTGGGTTCCACTGGAGCACCGTCTCAACCTCTCAACCTCAACCTGCATACTCCCACTGTCACGTGGGTGGATACTGTCCAGATACCGAGATGCAAGGCTCCAACCTCTGCCCTCTGACACCCTGGATCCACTAAAACAGCCCCAACCGCTGCTCCAAAGTCCAACCTGTTTCCCCAAGGAGAGTAACCAGACCTCTGAGTCCACAGGTTCTCCAAAATGGTTGTGCCTGGTGAGCACAATGTCTGAGTACAGTGTCAAGGCAGCTGGAGCTCATTAACCTCACAGCAAGAAACCCAGTAGTGGGGAGGCTGTCTCCAGACCCTCTCCTGATGAGAGGAGGGCCTCCAGGCCCTTGAGGAACCCAGTTAATCCTCAGGATCAGACATCAGACGAGATTGGTACCCACCATACACACCAATCCAAAGAGGGCTCCTGAAGGGACATCCAGCATCCTGCCCAGGGCTCTTCCTGCACCCCTAAGACTCCAGCAGACAGGCAACAACCAGTCAATACCAGAGACAATTAAATGGCTAAAGGCCAACAGCATAAAAGCACAATCAACAAAAACCAGAGCAATATGTGATTTGCTGAACCCAGTTATCCACCAGCAAGTGACCGTGGATACCATAACACAACTGAAACAAAAGAAAATGACATTCAAGTTATGCTAATGAAGATAATGGCCTTTAAATAGGACACCCTTAAAGAAGTACAGGAAGATACAGTCAAACAGATTAAGGCTTTAAAAGAGGAAATTAGTAAAGCATCCAAAGAAATACAGGAAAATACAAACAGGTGAAGGAAATAAATAAAATGGTTCAAAATCTGAAGATGGAAATGGAAACAATAAAAAAAGCACAAACTGAGGAAACTCTGGAGAAGAACCTAGGGAAGAAAATAGGAACCACAGAGGTAAGTACTGACAACAGAACAGAAAAGATGGAGATGCAAGAAAGAATCTCAGTTGTAGAAGATACAATTAAAGAAACTGATGCATTCAACAAAGAAAATGTTAAATCTTAAAAAATCTCTGCCACAAAACATCCAAAAAATCAAAGACACCATGAAAAGACAGAAGATTCCCAGCTCAAAGGTCCAGAAAATATTTTCAACCAAAATATAGAAGAAAATTTCCCCAATCTAAAGAAAGCATACAAGAGGCCTACAGAACACCAAAAAAAATTAGACCAGAAAAGAAATCCTCCCACCACATAATAATCAAAACACTAAAAGTACAGAACAAAGAAAAAACATTAAAAGCTGCAAGAAAAAAAGGCCAAGTAGCATATAATAACAAACCTATCAGAATCATACCTGACTTCTTAACAGAAACCATAAAAGCCAGAAGGGCCTGGACCTTACAAATCCTAAGAGACCACAGATGCCAATCCAGACTACTATACCCACAAAACTTTCAATTACCATAGGTGGAGAAAACAAGATATTCCATGACAGAAACAAATTTAAACAATATCTATGCAAAACTCAGCCCTACAGAAGATACTAGAAGGAAAACTCCCACCCGAGGAGGTTAACTACACCAAAAAAAAAAAAAAAAAAAAAAAATTACAGGGTATAAGTAACTTCACTACAGCAAAACAAAAAGTAGACAAGCACACAAACATACTACCATAACCAACATCAAAATAAAAGGCACTAGCAGTTACTGGTCATTAATATCTCTCAATATCAATGGATTCAATTCACCAATAAAAAGACACAAACTAAGAGAATGGGTGTGAAAACATAACCCATGATTCTGCTGCATACAAGAAACATACCTCAGTCACAAAGATAGACATTACCTGAAAGTAAAAGAGCTTGGAAAAGGTTTTCCACACAAAAGGACCCAAGTAGCAAGCTGGACTAGCAATTCTAATATCTAATAAAATAGACTTTCAACAAAATTAATCAAAAGAAATGAGGAAGGACACTTCATAATGATCAAAGGAATAATCCACCAAGATGACAGCTCAATTCTGAACATCTATCCCCCAAATACAAGGGCACCCACATTTGTAAAAGAAACATTAATAAAGCTTAAATCACACATCAATCTCCACACATTAACAGTGGGAGACTTCAATACCCCACTCTTTCCAAAGGACAGGCCAACAAAACAGAAACTAAACAGAGAAATAATGATACCGAGGAAGGATGCAGTCAGTCTTGATGAAACTTGGTAGACTGGGGTCTGCTGATAGGGAATAAGGGCTCCTCATCTCTGAGGATTAGAGGAGGGGCATATGGCGGAAAACGGAGGGAGGGTGGGACCAGGAGGAGACAAGAAAGGGGGCTACAATTGGGATGTAAAGTGAATAAAATTTTAAAAATAAATTTAAATTTAAAAAATTGACAAAGCTAAAGGGAAAGCAGCAATACAGTAAGAGACCACAGAACCCCACTTATAGCAATGTACAGAACGGACAGCAAGTTAACAACAGAGAATAAGAAGAACACTATAGACAAACTGCCCCCAACAAATACATGAGAACATTCCCAAACAACAGTAGACATACATTCTTCACACAGACACATACATATGTATATGTATATATACATGTATATATACATTTATATGTCATTGTCTAATGTACATCACATCAGATCACAAACCAGTCTTCAGAAATTTGAGAATATTAAAATCATACCAAATGTCTTTCTCTTAGAAGAAACCTCAGAAAACTTAACTGAGAACACTCGGTGGTAGCCATAACATCACTGAAATGACACCAGAAACACAGGCATCAAACAGAAAAACAGAGAAGTTGGACTACATCAAAGTACAAAACCTCTATACAACTGAAGGAATCATCAACAGAATAACAAAGCAATCTATGGCTGTGGAAAATAAGTCAAAACCTGAAATCTGTTAAGGAGTTCATTTCTAAAGTACAAACAACTTGATGGCAAAAGAAACACTCTCACTTTATGACCTAACTTAAAAGCAGGCCAATGACTTGAATAAAGCACAAAAATGGCCATCAGGCCCCTGAAAAGGTAGGTGCCCAGTGTCAGTGATGAGGAAAAGCTTTAAAGGTTCCAGTGAGAAAGGTTATTGTGGAAGATAGCAATAATTTCCCTTAAAAAGTAAAATCAGAACTACTATATGATCCAACAACCCCACTTCAGAGCAATAATCAAAAGAATGGAAGTCGGAATCTCTAGGATATGTTTCCACTCCTGTGTTTGTCTTAGCAGTTTACAATAGTCGAGCTGTGTAAGCACTGAAAGTTGTATCAGCAGATGAATGAGAAAGAAAATGCCATAGAAGCTTATTGTGCGGCAGGCATGACATAGACATGCTTTAAAAACACTGCAGTCACTGCAGTATGCAGTGCACAGGACGCCATGGCGTAGTGTCGGAAGCAGTGTGAGCCGTTAGAGGCTGAGAGTAGAACAGTGGCTAACTGTCAATTTGACATAAGCTAGAGTCATTTTAGAAGAGAAAACCTCAACTGCCCCACCAGCCCTGCCTTTGGACAAATCCCTGAAGAATTCCCTTGATTGATGACTGATGTGGGAGGGCTCGTCCTACTGTAGGTGATACCAAGCCTGCACAGGTGCTCCTGAGTCATATAAGAAAGCAAACTGAGCACGCCATGAGGAGCAAGCCAGTACGAAATGTGCCTCCATGGTGCTGCTTTAGGCTCTGCATCCAGGCTCCTGCCTTGTGTTTCTTCCCTGACTTTCCTTCATGGTGGACTCGGACCAGGGCACAGAAGCTGAAATAAGCCCTTTCCTCCCCAAGCTGCTTCTGTGGTCATGGTCTTTTTCACCACCTTTACCTTTAATAGAAAGGTAACTAAGAAAGAAACTGGTGCCAGGCTGTGAAGTGTTGCTGTGACAGACCTAACCATGTTTTGGGGAGGATTACAGTGACATCTAATCCTTTAGGCTGGAAAAGCCATCAAGTGCTCAGAGCTAAACAGGGTGCTCTATAGAAGCTTGGAAGATAAGAATGTTGACAGTAACACAGGTGAGAGAGGCCTAGCTTGTCAAGTTTCAGGGGGAAGTTTAAGAGTCTCTTAAAGACTATCAAGGCCATTTGATATTTATTTTAGGACTCTGTGGTTCTGAGATCTGGGCTAGACTTAATATAAAAATCTCCTTCCTGAGGAGTACCTTTCACGGTACCAGAAGGCAGCATGCAAGCTTCCAGAGAAGGGAGACCACCAACAGTCATTCTGGGCTATAATCCCTTATGAACCTCAAGAACAAGCATGTCATAATAACCCTAACAGTGTAAGAGCGGTGTGCACAGCTTGGTGGTAACCAACAACTCTCCAATTGGACCTAAGGTCTACCCAACAAGAGAGAAGGCATGCCTGGTACAGGAAACCCAGCCATCTATCAAGGTCTAGTGAAGTCATGGATCTTGGAAGAGAGCCTACAACCACTTTACCAAACTAATGCAATCAATAACTACACTCTAATATTTGTCCCTACACCCACAGATAAGTGTAGTCCTCACCCCTCATCAAGGAAACATATCTTCGAAAGAGATGGAGGCCATTACAGAAAACCACAGTGGACCAAAGTGCAGAGCTGTTGACCCACTCCCAACCAATACATACAACTCCTGCACCTAAGGCTTGGGAAGTACTACAGAATGGGTGGGAGGATGTGAGAGCCAGGAAAACAAAATTTGCTATGAGATCGTGTCCCTTAGAAATTTCAGAGAAGCTACACAGCTCTAAGGTCTCACGAGCATGACTTCCTAAACATGAGCTGAACACCAGTAGCCATGCTAATGTGGAAGAGGAAAAGCTATGAGGCCTCAACCCTAGACGAAGAACACAGGGAGCTATGGAATGCTGAAGGTGAGAGAAATTGTCTGTCCCAGGGAAGAGCATACAAAGTGGTTCTCCAAATGGTCATCTCTGAAAATACACATGCAAGAAACATCATACAGACTGAGCAGGTTACACACACACACACACACACACACACACACACACACACACACACACAAAAATTATAGGAAAAGGCTCTGAATTTGAAAGACGGCAAGGTGGAATATCAGAGAAGTGTTGAAGTGAAGAAAGGAAATGGGAAAATGATGGGATTATATTATAATCTCAAGAAATAAATATATATATATATATAATTTAAAATAAAGGAGACTGTGGTTCTGGCTGGCTGAGGCTGAAGGATCAGCTGTGGTTAACAAGAAATCAGAGCCACTGAAGTGGCTCCTTTGCTTGCCTTAGACAATCGATACTGAATAACTGAAGCTAAGAAGTTAGTGGTGATTAGCAGGGGGCCACCATCATTGAGGTGAAGTTTTCTGGAAATATTCTCTCAGGGTCAGCACACAGAAGCTGTGGTCCAGAAGGGGCCAGGGTTGACCCATGTTCTGGGCAGCTAAACTTGGTAATATGTAATAGTTTCACAGGTAGCTGGTTTTGGAGGCATGAAGGGGTCATAGAGAGCAGCTGAGGCTCGGCATATGAGAGAGGAGAAGAGGCCTTTAGCTACAGTAAAGGTGTAGCCTTAGTCCTAGTAGAAGCCCCCAGGATTGAATGGGTCGTGGGGAGAAGCTGAGGGTTGACATCAAGTGGTCGGATCAGAGTCCCTGAGAGAGGCCAGGAATAGCTATTGGCGAAGGTACCAGCCAGTTGCAGCAGAGAGCCAGCATTCTGGATATAACTATGTGATGACCGCGAAGGCGAGCTGTTAGCGGAGCCAGCTGAGGAAACAGACAAGCCATAGTGTGCTGCAAACAGCAGAGTTGGGACACTGGTGCCCACTGGAGCCCAGAGGATCAGATCCCAGACGTCAAGCACTGACCTAAATGCTGTTGAGTTTTAGTCTAGCCTGGTTTCAAGGGTGACTACACTATACTCTGCTTCTTCCCTCTTTGAACAAGAATATAAATAACCAGTTTGTAGACTGCCTGCTATGTGTACTTTTCATTTGCATTTAGTAATTAATAAAATGACTAGACACATTTTCATTGAAAAAATGTAACAATAATTTTGATATAAATTTTAAATATGAATTATGTCTATAAAAAATAATGTAGATAACTCGTTATTTTACAGGAAACTACAATTATAGAGGTTTGGAATTTGCGAGATTTTGGAATATTACAGAGATTTTAAATAACTTAGAGAGGCTTTGTACTTTTAAGACTGAATATTTTAAAGTATTTGTATTTTTTAATTTATCATACAAAAAAGGTGAATTTTTGAAGACTGAGACTTTTAAATATTGAAATGTTTAATATAAGAGCTGGGGATGAACAAGAGAGGAAAGACTATGGTTTAACAGTTGTAAGTCTGTGTGTCAACTTGACAAGATGTCAATTATTCTGGTTAGTGTTTTGTTAACTTGACACAAGTTTAGAGTCATTTGAGAATCATGAATGTCAATTAAGAAAGGTTTCCATTAGATTGGCCTGTATGCAAGCCTGTGGGGCTTTTTCATGATTAATGATTGATGTGGGCAGTGCAATCCTCGACTTGTGGTCCTGAGCTGTCCTGAAAGGCAGGCTGAGCACAGAATGAGGAGCCAGCCAGTAGGCAACACTCCTCTATAGCTTCTGCTTCCGTTCCTGTCTCCAGGTTCCTACCCTGACTTCTTGTTACGATAGACTGTGATCAAAAAAATTGCCTTCAATCATGGTATTTATCACAGCAATATAAACCCTAAGTAACATATAGCTGAAGGTGTAAGAAAATGGATGAAACTAGAAAAAAACATCATCCTGAGTAAGGTAACCCAGACCCAGAAAGATAAACATGGTATTGTTTGCTTATATGTGGACATTAGCCATTAAGTAAATGATAACCAAGCTACAATCTGTAGACCCAGAAAGGTTAGGTATAGAGGGACTATCTAGTGGGGACACATGGATCTTCTGGGGATACAGAAATAGAATAGATTTTATGAGTAGACTGAGGGCAGTGGGGGCAGGAACAGGAGGATCAGGTGTGTAGGGGTGGGTTGTCAGAGTTGAGGAAGAGGCAGCTAAAATTGAGGGGTATTTGAAAGATGATATGGAAAAACCTAATGCAGTGGAAACTTCCTAAAATATATGAAGATGATCCTAATGAGACCTCCTAATGGAGATACAGAGTCTCAACTGACCATCTCATGTTACCAAGGGTTCCAGAGGTCAGACTGGGTTGCATTCAAATGAATTGTTGGTCAAGGGGGGCCAATTAAAATCCCAAAACAACACAGGCTATTGCTAAGACAATAGGTTGTTCTCCACAAACTGATAGCAAGAGCCCCATTGCAAAGAATAATACCCACACAACTCATTGAACATGGAGAAGTCAAGCCCCTTCACCCCTGTTTTAGTGTCTTTAGTGTAGGAAGGTACTCTGCAGGCTACCAAAGGAAACACATTAACACCAACCCAGGCACAAAACACACTGACCTGCAATCTGTCCTCCCTGCAAGATATGGTATGACAGCCGTGGCACCGAGCTTGTGGGAATAGCCAACCAATGTCTGATTTGACTAAAGGCTCACTCCATGAGATGAAACCCATACCCAACACTGCCTTGGTAAGCAATAACTGCATAGCCCAGAGACCCAGAATAAAACCAAATATTACTGGTTAAAAACAAGTATCAATAAAATGACTTCTGATGATATTCTGCTATACTTAGAGATCATCATCATCATCATCATCATCATCATCATCATCATCTGCTATACTTATAGAACTCAATCATCATCAGAGAAGTTTCTAAAGCAGCATGTGGAACAGACACAGAGACCCACAACCATACATTATGTAGAGAGTCCAAATGGGACGTCTCCATCAAATTCCTCCCCTCAGAGCTCAGGGAACCCCTGCAGAAGAGGAGGTCAAAAGAGCCTAAGAACTAGAGGGGACAGACAACACCAGGAGGAAAAGACCATCTGAATCAACTAAGCAGGACTCATATGAACTCACAGAGACTAAAGCAGCAAGCACAAAGCCAATATGGATCTGCACCAGTACCTTGGGTATGTAGTATAGCTTTTAGCATAGGGTTCTTATGGGAACCCTGAGTGTGTGAACAAGTAAGTCTCTTGTTATCATGCCTACTCTTGGAGCCCTTTTCCTCCTGTTGCCTTGCCTTGTCTATCATCAATGTGATGGTTTTTACCTTATCTTATTGTATCTTATTTTGTCATGTCTGATTGTTAACTCTTAGACGCCTGTTGTTTCTTAATGAGAGACAAGCACGAGTAGATATAGAGGGAAGGGGAGGTGAGGAAGAACTGGGAGGTAGAGAAGGATGAAAAACTGTAAGAATAAAAATGATAGATAGATAGATAGATAGATAGATAGATAGATAGATAGATAGATAGATAATCTTTTAAAAATGAAATTCACAGCTAAGTAGCTGGAACAAAAAAACTCATCCTGGGTGGTGTGACCCATATCTAGAACAACAAAGAGAGTGTGTTTTCATTTATATGTGGTTATTAGCTGTTAAACTGATAAACAATAATCCATAGACCCTCAGAGGTTAGGTATAGAGTAAAGAACTAGGGTGAGACATATCTCCCTAGGAAAGGGAAATAGAATAAATAGTTATGGTTGGATGAGAGAGGAGCAACTGGAATGGGAGGATCAAGCAGGGACGGGGAGGCACATATCAACGCGCAGAGACTGAGGCAGTATGCACAGGGCCTGCAAGCGTCTGCACCAGATAGGGTCCAAACAGTGAAAGGAAAAATGGACACACGCCACGTTCCCTAACCCAGAGGAGCTATCTCCAATTGATAAGCGCTTATAAATAAAAATTTAGTTTTATTCAAAGGAGTCTCTTTGGGAAACAAACTACTCTTAAGGGTACTCTGCTGGCTGTATTCCCAGCAGAGGATGCCAACAGGAAATGAGCTCATTGGCATCTTTGAGGTCTGCGTCTTTTTTTCTTTTTTGAGGTTCTGTGTATTATGACATCATATAAGAGCCTTTTCTTCCTTTCTTTAAAATTTTATCCTTTTATTTTTATTTTTTCCCCTAAAGACTTGTTGTGTATATATCGTGACTTCAAGTTTAGTGTTTTTATGGGATTCCAAAGTGCAAGAACAAGTGGATCTCTGCATCGTTAGCTATTGTGTCATTTCTTGGGTTCTTTTCCTTCTGTTTGTTTGTTTTGTTCTACTCCAAAATGGTTTTGTTTTATCTTATTTTTTTTAATTATCCCATAGAAGCTTGTTTTGTTTTTTAATGAGAGACAGAAAGGAGATGGGTATGGATGAATGGGAGGTAGGGAGGAACTAGGAGAAGCAGAGGAAACGGAGTCTGTAATCAGGATATACTATGTGAGAAAGAGAATCTATATTCAGTAGAAGAAAAAATACAAGGGTGATTACACTGGTTACAATACGTGGTGGTACTAACATATTTGATCCTTAAGTCTCCAGTTTTTGTATGATTTAAAAACTACCTTCAGAACACACTCAATACAAACAACTGGTAAGCACACAATGTACAAAGATATAATTTTTTATATTAACATGAAGGGGGGACTCTGAAACAGAGTGCTTTTAAAACTAGGACCTACCTAATGCCAACATACACTAAAAGAATTATCAAAATAGATCTATTTTGAGAAAGCAAAGTGTCACGGATCCCTCCTTTTTACAGTATTATATATTATATATATATACATATGTATGTATGAATGTATATATATATATGTATGTATGTATGAGAAAGGAAAGTAGCAGATATTCTTCCACATTTAATTATATTAAATATAAATTTTATAAATTATCTAACTGAAATTTGGCTGAATTGATTTAAAAATCATGATTAATTTCTATAACAGACTCACCTTAGATACAAAAGCACAAATACTTTATAAATGAAAATATAAGTGGTTTCCAAATCCTGACTTTTGTGAATAGAGCAGTAATAATGGACACAGATGAGCACGTATCTCTGTAGTAAGAAATATCTCTCAGCTCTCATAGAGCAGCTTCTTGCAGTTAACCAAGGATTTAGGAAAGTTGGCTGACATAAAGCAACCAGATATCACACATGCAGAGAGAGAGAGAGAGAGACCGGAGGGGCAGGAGGGGCAGGAGGGGCGGGAGGGAGGGAGATATACTGCCTAATAATAGCAGAATACATTTTTTTAAGACTCACAAAAACTGGCCGTATTTTGTATCTTATAACAAGTTAATAAATTTAAAAATTAAAATTCAACTCTATATCTACTCAAACAATATAGAACTAAGACAGAATTCACCAGCAAGAAGATATGTGGAAAAACATACATGTTTAGACATTATGTAACATGAATAACATCTTAGTTTGCATCCTATTGCTGTGATAAAACATCATAACCAAAGGCATCTTGAGAAGAAGCCTGTTTACTTGGCTTACACATTTTGATCACACTGCATCATGAAGAGAATTCAGGGTAGGAACTCAAGGCAGGAGCTGGAGCAGAGGCCATGGAACGATGCTGTGTACTGGATTGCTCAGCATGTTTGCTCAGCTACCTCTTATGCAACTCAGGTCTGCCTGCCCAGAGGTGGCACTGTGCACATTGGGGTGGACTCTCCCACATCAGTAACCAAGAAAAAGCTACTTTGGCTCACCTACAAGAAATGGAGGCTCATTTCTTCACACGAGTTTCCCTTTTCTCAGACGATCCAATTTGTTTGGAGTTGAAAAAATACTAACCAGGACAAATAGCTTAAAAACTAAATGATAGAAACATTTAAAATTCTTTGATATAGATGCACACACACAAAAAAAGCAAAACTTACAGAATGCAATAAATGCATTATTTATTAGAATTTAAAGCTGTCAATACATATATTAAAAACAAAGTTCTTTTAATTAAAATCGTTTTTATACAATAAATATATTCTGATTAGTTTTCCCTTTCCTAACCATCCCCCAAATTCTCATCACCTCCCCACCCGCCCAAATCCACAACCATTCTTTCTCTCAAGAAGAAAGCTTTTAATTGAGGACTCTAACTTAATTATTTTAGTAAAAATATATTTAATACCCACATGATCAACCAACTGGGACTCAAGTGGGCTCACAGAGATCAGGGACCCATATGAGCCCTCTGCATATATGTTATGGCTATGTATTTCATTGTTCTTGTGAGATTCCTAACAGTGAGCTGTCTCTGACTCTTGCTTGCCTTTAGGAACCTTTTCCTCCTACTGGGTTGCCTCATCCATCCTTTTTTTTTTTTTTTTTTTTTTTTTTTTTTTTAGTAGTTTACTCAGATTACATTTTAGTTGTTATCCCCTCACTTGTGTCTTCCCTTTCCCCCTCCCTCCCTCCTTCACCCTGTTCCCCTTCATCCATCCTTAATATGAGAACATGTGCCAAGTCTTATTGTAGTTTGTTATGCCATATTTGGTTGATGTCCCTGGAAGTTCTGTTCTTTTCTGAGGGGAGATGAAGGAGGGGTAGATCTGGGGAAAGAGGAGGGGAGGGGAGGGTAGAGACTGAAAGGAGGGGAGGGAGGGGAAACTGCAGTTGAAATGTAATATATAAAAGAACAATAAATTAAAAGGAAAAATGCTTTTAAAAAGGTTTCCAACTATTCTCCACCGGTGAGTGGAGGGTGAGATCTGACTCTCACACGAACTCTGGTGCCCCTTTTCTGACCACGTCCCCTGGATGGGGAGACCTGGCGGCACTCAGAGGAAGGACAGCAAGTTACCAAGAAGAGACTCGATATTCTAAGAGCATATATAGAGGGAGGAGGTCTCCCTCAATCACAGACATGGGGGAGGGGAGAAGGGGTGAAGTGGGAGGGAGGAAGGAATAGCCCAAGGGATGGGCTAACAACTGAGATGTAATATGAATAAATTAATAAAAAATTAAATTTAAAAAAAGGGTTTCCACCAAAATATGAAAATATATATTTAATTAGAACCTAAGGCAAGCAGTAATAAAGCAGCACAGCATTACTATGAGCATATCATATCATATCTACTGAGTGCAACTGCGGGTCCAAAAATCAAACCATACAACTTAGGTCAACTTAACTTCAGAAGAATACAAAAAAACATTAAAGAGTGGAAATTGTCTTTTCAAAAAGCAGTACAAGAATGCCAGGAGAGCACTGGCCCTTATCACTCCATTTCACTGATATACCCATCATTCTAGCACTGTGGAGGTGGAGACAGGAAAATCAGGAGTACACGGCCAGCCTTGAGCACATAGAGAGATTAAGGCTATCCTGGACTATATGAAATTTTGTCTCAAAAAAAATCAATGAAAAGACAACTAACTATGAGCATATACAGGGGAAGGAAGTCCCCCTCAGTCACAGTCATAGGTGAGGGGAGTAAGGGGAAAATGGGAGGATAACAATTGAGATGTAGATGAATAAATTAATAAAATATATTTTTAAAAAGAAAAGACAATTAAGCTACTAAAAAGGCAAAAAGGTTTCTCAGTAGATATTTCATGTCATGAAAAGGTGTTCAACATCATTATCCACAACTAAAATGCAAACCAAAGTCACTCTGAGATACTGTTTCAGGCCCAATAGGGTGGACTTTTTTTTTAAAAATGGAAATGTGAAGAAACTGGATCAATCTTTATACACTCTAGTGGTGGTTCATAATAGGAAAATCTCTCTGGAAAACAATTTGACGATTTTTTCAAATGTTAGATATAGAAAACAACACAACAGTGGCAAAGCAGTGCCAGCCTACAGGTAGAGGTAGAATTCTACTTTCCTTCTGTTATGATAAATCACTCCAACCAAAACAACTTAGGGAGAAAATGGCTTACTTGGTTTTCATTTTTAGGCATGGCCAGTGGCAGGCCTTCTGGTTCCACACAGCATTACCTCTAACCCAGGACTGCACAGCCCAGGAAGTACAGCAGAAACCATGGAGGAACGCTGCTTGCTGGCTCGCTGGCATGTCCTTAGTTAGCAATTTTATACGGCCCAAGACCACCCACTCAGGGAACAAAGCTGCATGTGGTTGGCTTAATCTTTCTACGTCAATTAACAATCAAGATGATCCACCACAGATATAACCAGAAGCCAAATCAATCTGGCAACCCTTCATTTGAGACTCCCCTCTTGGGTCAGTCCAGGCTGAGCCAAGTTGAGTATTAAACTAAGACAGATAGTGTCTGGATAGCTTTTTTATTCTATCCACTTGACACAAAATAGAGTCACCTGAGAGTAGGGAGCCTCAATTGAGAAACTGCCTCCATAAGACTGGATTGTTGGCAAGTCTATGAGGCATTTTCTTGTTCAAAGATTGATGTGGGAGAGCCCAGCTAGCTGTAAGAAGCAAGAAAGCCACGGAGAAACAAATACCCAGCATTCCTCCAGGTCTCTGCTTCAGTTCCTGCCTTCAGGTTCCTGCTTTGAGTTCTTTCCCTGGCATCCCTTCATAATAGACTGACCAGAATGTATAAGCTCAACCCCTTACCCACACACATTGTCGTTGGTCATGGTGTTTTATTAAAGCAATAGAAATTTAACTTTAAGAGGTAGGCAGCATGGGAGAGAAAAAAGAACAACAGTAAGCAGCAGTAGAAGCCAGGTAACATGCAGATTTTTAGATTAATAAAAGAAAAAAGTAACATATATATATATATCCAAAAATAAATAGTTGGGAAGGGAGAGAATCCCTACAGCTGCACTGCATGAAGAAAGAGTCCGAGGAAAACCCACAGCTGTGCCACGCAACACGATTCAAAAACAAAGCTTAAGATGGGAGATATGATTGCTACAGGGATGCCAGAGAAGGGGATATGCGTGCTACAGGGATGCCAGAGAAGGGGATATGTGTACTACAGGGATGCCAGAGAAGGGGATATGCATGCTACAGGGATGCCAGAGAAGGGGATATGCATGCTACAGGGATGCCAGAGAAGGAGATATGCATGCTACAGGGATGCCAGAGAAGGGGATATGCGTGCTACAGGGATGCCAGAGAAGGGGATATGCATGCTACAGGGATGCCAGAGAAGGAGATATGCATGCTACAGGGATGCCAGAGAAGGGGATATGCGTGCTACAGGGATGCCAGAGAAGTGGATATGTGTGCTACAGGGATGCCAGAGAAGGGGATATGCATGCTACAGGGATGCCAGAGAAGGGGATATGTGTGCTACAGGGATGCCAGAGAAGGGGATATGCATGCTACAGGGATGCCAGAAAAGGGGATATGCGTGCTACAGGGATGCCAGAGAAGGGGATATGCGTGCTACAGGGATGCCAGAGAAGGGGATATGCGTGCTACAGGGATGCCAGAGAAGGGGATATGCATGCTACAGGGATGCCAGAGAAGGGGATATGCGTGCTACAGGGATGCCAGAGAAGGGGATATGCATGCTACAGGGATGCCAGAGAAGGGGATATGCATGCTATAGGGATGCCAGAGAAGGGGATATGTGTACTACAGGGATGCCAGAGAAGGGGATATGCATGCTACAGGGATGCCAGAGAAGGGGATATGCGTGCTACAGGGATGCCAGAGAAGGAGATATGCGTGCTACAGGGATGCCAGAGAAGGGGATATGCGTGCTACAGGGATGCCAGAGAAGGGGATATGCATGCTACAGGGATGCCAGAGAAGGGGATATGCGTGCTACAAGGATGCCAGAGAAGGGGATATGCATGCTACAGGGATGCCAGAGAAGGGGATATGCGTGCTACAGGGATGCCAGAGAAGGGGATATGCATGCTACAGGGATGCCAGAGAAGGGGATATGCATGCTACAGGGATGCCAGAGAAGGGGATATGTGTACTACAGGGATGCCAGAGAGGGGGATATGCATGCTACAGGGATGCCAGAGAAGGGATATGTGTACTACAGGGATGCCAGAGAAGGGGATATGCATGCTACAGGGATGCCAGAGAAGGGGATATGCATGCTACAGGGATGCCAGAGAAGGGGATATGCATACTACAGGGATGCCAGAGAGGGGATATGCGTGCTACAGGGATGCCAGAGAAGGGGATATGCGTGCTACAGGGATACCAGAGAAGGGGATATGCATGCTACAGGGATGCCAGAGAAGGGGATATGCATGCTACAGGGATGCCAGAGAAGGGGATATGCGTGCTACAGGGATGCCAGAGAAGGGGATATGCATGCTACAGGGATGCCAGAGAAGGGGATATGCGTGCTACAGGGATGCCAGAGAAGGGATATGCATCTACAGGGATGCCAGAGAAGGGGATATGTGTACTACTACAGGGATGCCAGAGAAGGGGATAATGCATGCTACAGGGATGCCAGAGAGGGGATATGCATGCTACAGGGATGCCAGAGAAGGGGATATGCATGCTACAGGGATGCCAGAGAAGGGGATATGCATGCTACAGGGATGCCAGAGAAGGGGATATGCGTGCTACAGGGATGCCAGAGAAGGGGATATGCATGCTACAGGGATGCCAGAGAAGGGGATATGCATGCTACAGGGATGCCAGAGAAGGGGATATGCCTGCTACAGGGATGCCAGAGAAGGGGATATGCATGCTACAGGGATGCCAGAGAAGGGGATATGCGTGCTACAGGGATGCCAGAGAAGGGGATATGCATGCTACAGGGATGCCAGAGAAGGGGATATGTGTGCTACAGGGATGCCAGAGAAGGGGATATGCATGCTACAGGGATGCCAGGGAAGGGGATATGCATGCTACAGGGATGCCAGAGAAGGGGATATGCATGCTACAGGGATGCCAGAGAAGGAGATATGCATGCTACAGGGATGCCAGAGAAGGGGATATGCATGCTACAGGGATGCCAGAGAAGGGGATATGCATGCTACAGGGATGCCAGAGAAGGGGATATGCATGCTACAGGGATGCCAGAGAAGGGGATATGCGTGCTACAGGGATGCCAGAAAAGGGGATATGCATGCTACAGGGATGCCAGAGAAGGGGATATGCATGCTACAGGGATGCCAGAGAAGGGGATATGTGTACTACAGGGATGCCAGAGAAGGGTATATGTGTACTACAGGGATGCCAGAGAGGGGGATATGCATGCTACAGGGATGCCAGAGAAGGGGATATGCGTGCTACAGGGATGCCAGAAAAGGGGATATGCATGCTACAGGGATGCCAGAGAAGGGGATATGCATGCTACAGGGATGCCAGAGAAGGGGATATGTGTACTACAGGGATGCCAGAGAGGGGGATATGCATGCTACAGGGATGCCAGAGAAGGGATATGTGTACTACAGGGATGCCAGAGAAGGGGATATGCATGCTACAGGGATGCCAGAGAAGGGATATGCATGCTACAGGGATGCCAGAGAAGGGGATATGCATGCTACAGGGATGCCAGAGAAGGGGATATGCGTGCTACAGGGATGCCAGAGAAGGGGATATGCGTGCTACAAGGATGCCAGAGAAGGGGAAATGCATGCTACAGGGATGCCAGAGAAGGGACATGCGTGCTACAGGGATGCCAGAGAAGGGGATGCATGCTACAGGGATGCCAGAGAAGGGGATATGCATGCTACAGGGATGCCAGAGAAGGGGATATGCGTGCTACAGGGATGCCAGGAGGGGATATGCATGCTACAGGGATGCCAGGAAGGGGATATGCGTGCTACAGGGATGCCAGAGAAGGGGATATGCGTGCTACAGGGATGCCAGAGAAGGGGATATGTGTACTACAGGGATGCCAGAGAAGGGGATATGCATGCTACAGGGATGCCAGAGAAGGGGATATGCATGCTACAGGGATGCCAGAGAAGGGGATATGCATGCTACAGGGATGCCAGAGAAGGGGATATGCATGCTACAGGGATGCCAGAGAAGGGGATATGCTGCTACAGGGATGCCAGAGAAGGGGATATGCATGCTACAGGGATGCCAGAGAAGGGGATATGCATGCTACAGGGATGCCAGAGAAGGGATATGCATGCTACAGGGATGCCAGAGAAGGGGATATGCATGCTACAGGGATGCCAGAGGGGATATGTGTATACAGGGATGCCAGAGAGAGAGGGATATGCATGCTACAGGATGCCAGAGGGAGCCAGAGAAGGGGATAGCAGAAGAGGGGATGCAGAGAAGGGGATATGCATGCTACAGGGATGCCAGAGAAGGGGATATGCATGCTACAGGGATGCCAGAGAAGGGGATATGCATGCTACAGGGATGCCAGAGAAGGGGATATGCATGCTACAGGGATGCCAGAGAAGGGGATATGCGTGCTACAGGGATGCCAGAGAAGGGGATATGCGTGCTACAGGGATGCCAGAGAAGGGGATATGCGTGCTACAGGGATGCCAGAGAAGGGGATATGCGTGCTACAGGGATGCCAGAGAAGGGGATATTCGTGCTACAGGGATGCCAGAGAAGTGGATATGTGTGCTACAGGGATGCCAGAGAAGGGGATATGCCTGCTACAGGGATGCCAGAGAAGGGGATATGTGTACTACAGGGATGCCAGAGGAGGGGATATGCATGCTACAGGGATGCCAGAGAAGGGATATGTGTACTACAGGGATGCCAGAGAATGGGATATGCGTGCTACAGGGATGCCAGAGAAGGGGATATGCATGCTACAGGGATGCCAGAGAAGGGGATATGCATGCTACAGGGATGCCAGAGAAGGGGATATGCATGCTACAGGGATGCCAGAGAAGGGGATATGCGTGCTACAGGGATGCCAGAGAAGGGGATATGGAGGCTACAGGGATGCCAGAGAAGGGGATATGCGTGCTACAGGGATGCCAGAGAAGGGGATTTGTGTGCACCTTTTCTCTACTCACTGCAACACTGGGAGAAACTAGTTCGGGAATTTTTCATGAAACCATGCACTGGAGAGAAAGAGACCACACATTTTAGTTCCTCATGGCCTCTCTCCCCTCCTTGGCTGAGTGAGCCATCTGGAATTTTCACCTGGTTTGCCAGTATTTGAAGTCTTAATGAGAGTAATAAGGCGATAGAAAAAAGAATAGAAAACCTCTTTCCTGGCAATATGATCCTATATTTTAAAGACCCTAAAGACTCCAACAGGAAACTCAGATGTGATCAAGACACTTAGCAAACTAGCAGGTCATAAAATCAACATTTTTAAATGTAGTTTTTCTATAAACAGACAAGAAAACAAAAACAAGATTAGGATGAAATCAGGAAACTAGCTCCATTCACAATGGCCATTGCATGAGGGTGACTGGATGAATGGATAATGGTATATTTATACAACAAATATGTTTTTTAAAAATGAAATTATGAAAATCTCAGGTAAATAGGTGGAGGTAGAAACAATCAGCCTGAGTGAGGTAATTCAGACGCAGAAAAACAAAGGCTCATGTTTTCTCTATCTCTTCCTTTAACCCTTAGATGTACTTCACTTAGAATATCCACACAGGCCAGGTAGATTGTGGAAAACCAAGGGGGGGGGGCATTTTTGAAGGATGTGAGCCCGAATATAGTATTATAAAGAAATAAAGTGCAAACTAGAAGAGGAGAATTGAATGGAGGTGGGCTAAGGAAGGCCTGGGTAAAAGAGGGAATATATGAAAAGCCACATGGAAACCTACTCCTGAGGAAGTTTCCTAAAATACAATGGAACTTAAATGGAGTTACCATATAATGAGAAAGACAATGCCAGTCATCATATGCTAAGTAAAACCTCCAGTACTAGGATTGGCTACGTTTCCTTGAGTCTTTGGCCAAAGGGTTTCCACAGCCACCACCTCAGAACGTTACATACCAACCTATGTTACCACAACCTGACAGTAAGATCCTATTGCTGAAGACAATAAACACTTATGTCATTGAACATGGAGAAATCAGGCTGGTGCCCAACAAAAGGCTTTTCTCCTACTGACTGACATTCATAATGATGTACTATACATGTTAGCAGATGAGAGAAGAAATCATCAGTTTCACAGCGCTACAAACATGTGGCCTACAATAGTGACCTGCCTGTGTGCAATAGTGGCAGAAAGGTTATGGGAATAGTCAACTACTTTTTAATTGGATATAAGGCCCACTCCATGAGATAGAATCCACACGTTATACTATTAATGAGCCCAAGACCTTCGATTAGATAGATTATTGACCCTAAGGAAAAACCTACTACTATCACTCTGCTAAAGGAATATAGAAATAACTCCTATTGACATATTCTACACTAGTAGATTGGTGCATTGCTCAGCTTTCATCAGAGAAGCTTTTTCTTGTAGTAGAGACCAGAGATAAGAAACACCAGAATATTAGGCTATAAGTGGGATGCCTTTATCAAACCCCTCCCATCAAGGCTCACTATCTATGCAGCAAGGGGAGCAAAATTTTAAGAGGCAGGGACGGTGGATAACTACAAGTAGACTGTGTTTTCCAGATACAGCAGGGTTGGTGCACATCTGAACTCACACAGACTATGACAGTATGCCCAGGACCTGCACAATTTCAAGCCATACAAACTCCAAGCATGAAGAGAGGGAAGTAGGCACAAAGTTCTACCCCTTGTCAAGCAACTCTGCAATTTATATCCACAGGAGAGGGAAAAATCCGTTTTCTCCACTGGAGTAAGCAACTCTAGGGCAGGCTACATCCTCAGGGGTAATTGACCAACACAAAATTGGCTCCATGCTTTATATATGCTTTTTTTTTAGTTAGTTGGTTTGGTCTGGTGCGGTGCGGTGTGGTGCAGTGCAGTTTGCTTCTTTTTGGTAGGAGTTGCTGTTTGTTTGGGAGAGGGAGAAACACAATGCTGGGTGGTAGAAAGCGGGAGGATCTGGAAGGAGCTAAGCAAGGCAAGATAATATGATCAAAATATATTGCATTAAAATTTTTAAGCTAGAAATAGATTGCAAAAGCATATACATGGCAGCAGAAATAACTAGCTGAAAGGACAGACCGTGGAATAAGGTAAATCCATCTGGCAACAGTCTAGTTTGCAGAATAGACAAAGACCTCAGTTTTTAAAAATTAAGCAGCAGAAGAACAAACAACCTAACTAGTGAGCCAAACTGACAGTTCTCACCAGAAGTACGAAAGGCCAATAAACACGTGGAAAAACATTCAACACCTTTGGCAATAAAGGAAACAAAAATCAAAATTAAATTGAGATTGTACCTCACTCCAGTTAGAATGCCTATTATCAAGACAGACAGCCCATACTGACAAAATGGGGGAGTGGGAGGAAGGCATGGTTTACATTGTTGGTAGAAATGTAAGTTAGTCAAGGCATTATGAAAATGTGACATACCAATATAATAGAATATTTCCCAGAAAAAGGAATAAACCATTAACACATGTCCAAAATGGCTAAAATTTGAGGAACATATGCTAAATGAAAGAAGCCAGACAACAAAGGCCATACTTTGTGTGGATGTATTTATTTTAACAGTCCAGAATAGAGAATTCCAAGGAGGTAGAAAATAGATGAGTGTAAGTGAGACATAGGTGAAGGATATGCAAGAAATAAATTCCTTAAAAAACAGAGCTTATTTCAGGGTGGTTGAAATATTATAGAATTAGCTAATGTGAGCATAGTACAATAGTGTGAATGTACTGAAATCACAGTTCTATACAGTGTAATATTTGCGCATATATGACTATTCGTGTGTATCTGTGTGGGAGTATGTGCAAGTGCCCACAGTGTGGGATTCCCCGGAGCTGAAGTTACAGGTGATTGTGAGCTGCCCGATGTGGGCACAAAACACCAAACTCAGGTTTCTCTCTTCAAGAGCAGCAAGTGATCTTAAACACTGAGCCATCTCACTAGCACCTGAGTTATACATTATGCATTTTAAATGGTTAAAATGATTAACTTTTTCACAAAAAAAAACCGCTCAATAGATATAGATTTTCCAAAATATAAAGCCAACTAGGAATACAACTCAATAGAGAAAAGAATGTATCTTAAAATATACATCACGAAACATTGTAATGACTTTCTTGTTTTTCTTTTTCTGAACCCTCAACCTAAAATTGATCCCTTAAGAATATCAATAAAAATTTAACTTCTGACCTCATTATAGACTCACATCGCCAGGCATAGGAACGTTAGCCTACTCAAGACATAAAATCAAAGGATGCCAATTCCCTGTCACAGTGACACAGTGCTTGTATGTAACTTAGTAATCTTCCCATGTTTTGCATTTTTTTGTTGCTGCAAGGTACTGAACTCAGACATCATGCATGCTAACAGCACATTCTACCACTGAGTGGCCATTCACTTCCTCCCATATTTTCTAAATCATCTCTAGGTTATATTTACCTAAAACAATGTAAATGCTATAGACATGTATGTGTACACATGAACACAAACATGCACCCACCCCCACACACACATGATCTACACTTAGTTAAAGTGACAGGTACAAAACTGGTGGGTATCAGAACCAACTGTGCTCATGCCTTTATAATTAAAAAATTGTGTTATTAACAAGACAGCTTAACTCCTGCCAACACCCAGCCTACCTCAAAGAAGATGATGATCATCAATGAACCTCCTTATGGAGGTGGCTTCAAATGTGGCAAACCAGCCACTGGCCAAAATGTCCTCGTTTCTACCACAGACAGAATTCTGCCTAAAAATGGGCAAGCTTGGATGCAGGCAGAGTCAATGGCCAAACTCTGACAAGACAGGGTAAGCAAGTCCTCAATAGTTCCTGCCTCACAAATATGTCTGTCAGATATATTGGGCCAGAAGGCTAAAGATGATGCTCCAATGTTATAGAGACTTTGGGTGACTGTTCAGGCAGTAAACTGTTCCCTGTCATTTTCTCATTGTGGAAGCTATTAACCTGCACTTCCTGTTTACTCAGACAAATAATTTTATTCCTTCTCAAGTCTCTCATGGGCTTGAAGACCAGATAGCTTAGTTGTTTTGGGGTTAAGATGTTTTAGGTATAGACAGATGTTTTAAATTGATAAAGATGAGATATCATAGATATTGATTTACATTCAGATTTTTAGACACACCACGATAGGAAAGATGTTTTCTCCAAGGCTGCCAAATACAAATAGCCAAAACACTAGGAACATAACAAGTATATAATTCCTGATTGTGTCATAGTTCTTCTTGCTGTAGGTAGTTTATTGTATATATGTGTAACGATATAAATGTATATTTAAAAAATGTTATTGGTGTATGTACATATGTATATGTGTATGCTTGCATGGGGTGGAGATAAGGTGGGGGGGTCAGAGGTTAGCTTCCAGGATTTAGCTATCTTCTTCTGTCGAGGTTTCTGGCTTGAGCAGAAAGTGCCTCTATGGCCTCAGCTCACTCCCTAGCCCCATACATGCTTTTAAAAGTGATGACTTTTTCTTATTAAATACCAGGTGAGCCCCAAGTGGGATTTATAAATAGTAGCTTGTCTATTCTTTTTACAATTTAGTTTTAGGTTCTGAAATTTTTCATGGAGTATGTCAAGCATTGCAATTATCAAATATCATTAAGTTATTAAAATGCAGAAATGCGTACATGAAAACAAACCCTTTAATATATTAGAATATTGAAATGTATTTCATCAACTTATAGTTAGATTTATTCTATAATAACTGTTGCCCTTGTATCATGTGTTCAAAGCAGTAAATATGGCTATATCAGAAGTGTCCAAAAAGACCAGAAAAATAGACCTGCAGGACACTGGCCTAAAGACAGGTAAGCCTGCCTCCCTGGGCTCAAGACCTTCTTGCCATCCAACCCTTCTCATCCAACCTCACAGAATAGATAACTATCCTGAATTATTGATAGCCTTTCCTAAATTTTCACTTCCAGTTTGAGAAGTAACTGATAAATTAACCACCATTGCATGCATTGCCAAAGCCATAAATTACAATAATTATCCACACAACTGAAGTAGGAGGCTTCAGGCATTCTTCTTTCACGAGACAAAAACTGAAGATTTGTGTGATTACAGTCATCCTATAATTTGTAGTCTTCTGTATTCAAATAGATAAGTGTCATTTCTATAAGGAGAGGGTCCAGTATTTACACTTAACATTGACAGTAGCTTTTCCATGGCATCCATATCAATTGGAGAAGTCAGCCTCTACCTAATATTTTTCTTCCATATGGAGAGCTGATGAATGGGATTTCAAAGTCTACATTAACTATAGGAGAGAGAGAGAGAGAGAGAGAGAGAGAGAGAGAGAGAGAGAGAGAGAGAGAGAGAGAGAGAGAGAGAACCCATTCTAAGCTACAAGTACAAACCAAGATCACATTCCTGAAACTACATTTCATATCTGAGACACACATATTTGGTTGGGTATTAAGCTGTACTACTGGCTAAACTTTTTGAGGAAGGAAAAAATGTGGTTATAAAGAAACCTAAATAAAAAGAGAATGCAGGCTATTTACTAGACTTTCCAAAATGTTTTTAGTGATTCAAAATGTCATTTTCAAAACTTCAAAGAATATAGTGACCTAGAATTTTTAAGTGTTAAAATGTACTAAATATTAATTAATTCACTATTATTTAATATCTTTAAGACTATTAGTTTTAGGGTATTAAAATTCTTCTAAATGGTAGTCATCCTATATATATAAATTTTTTTAAAGCATTAGCCATCTGTATTTCAAACAACTGTCAGTTAGACAATAACACAAATTTGTAAATAATGTTACTTTTAAATAATGAGAGACTGCCAAGATGACTCACTGAGTAAAGGCACTTGCCACCAGCCTGATGACCCAAGTTAAATCCTCAGAATCCATATAGTGGAGGAGAATCCACAAGTTGTTTTATAGCCTCCATAAGTGCACCTTATGAGTGTGCACATACATACATACATACATACATACATACATACATACATACATACACACATGAATAAATAAATAAATAAATACATGTAAAAACTCTTAATGGAATAATGAACACATCTCTTCTTCTAGATTATGATGCTAACACAAGGCATAACTAACAACTTTATACTAATGTAACAAATTTACACTGCTAATAAGTCACAGTTCATAATATAAAAACAATCAGTTTGAAAAACAATATATTATTGAGTGAATTTTTCATTTTAAGAACATCTTCATTTAAGTAAGAAGTTTCCATTTGAATCATCTATTGCCTAGCTAAGGTATATGACTATTGCCAAAACATATCCTATCTTCCCGTGTGTACATACACAGACAGTAGCAGGCCAGTGTTCTGTCATCACAGGACAGGTGAGAATGACGATGACCCTTGGGTCACTTGATAAAGACCACAAATAACTGCAATGTACTTAGGCCAGATTGGAGAAACCATAATTCCCATAGTTTTACTGAGTACCTAAAGTGAGTTCTAGAAAACTAATGACAATGTGGCTGATAGTTTTTACTAATTTATTTTTTAAAATATTCAAAGGTAATTAAACTGTTTTGCAGTTAATAAAAACAATGACCTAAAACCCCCAACCTGTCCTGCCTGCAAAATATGCTGGGACAATAGTGACTCAGAGCTTGTAGGAGCAGCCAACCAGTGACTAGGCTAAGTTGAGACCCAAACCAGAGGGGAGCATCCATGCCCGACACTGCCTGGATGGTCAGCAACCAGAAGCTGGATAGCTTAAAATAAATAAATAATTAATTAAAGACGAGAAGCTAATAAAATTATATATAAACTCATAGGATTGGTACCTATCCCAATTGTCATCAGAGACGCTTCCTCTAGCAACCTATGGGAGCAGATGCAGAAACCCACAGGCAAACATCAAGCAGAGCTTGGGGAACCCCAGCAGAAGAAGGAGAGGACAGATAGTAGGAGGCAGAGGGGTGGAGGACACCAGGAAAGCATGCCCACCAGATGAATTAAGCACAGGGCTCATGGGGCCCAGAGAGACTGAAGAAACAATTAAGGGTCTGCACTAGGTCTTCTGCATATATGTTGTGGTTGCTTTGCTTGATTGTGTGTGTGTGTGCGTGTGCGTGTGTGTGTGTGTGTGTGTGTGTGTGTGTGTGTGTGTGTGTGTGTAGGTGGGTGGGTGGGACTCCTAACAGTAAGAATGGGAGTGTCTCTGACTCTTTTGCCCGCTCGTGGGACCCTTTTTGTCCTACTGGGTTGCCTTGTCCAGCCTTGATATGAGGAGAGGTACCTATTCTTCTTGCATCTTGTTATGTCGTGTTTCGTTGGTATCTCTGGGGGGGCTGCTCTTTTCTAAAAGGAAAGTGATGAGGAATGGATCTCAGGGAGAGAGGAATTGGGGGATCCCTAGAAAGAGTAGAGGAAAGGGAAGCTGTGGTCTTTATATACTGTATGAGAGAAAAATAAAGAAAAGGAAAAATAGAGTAAAATAAAATAAAACTTTAAGAATTAAAAATCAAAACAATGACCAGAACAATCATGGCAAAAATTGGGTGATTTTTAAGAATTGTAGTACCTTATGGAGCATGTTTTCTACTGTTCTCATGTGATTAGCCACACACTCTTTGTCTCTAGAAAAAAGAAGAAAAAGAAAGAAGTGTGAGTGTAACCCAAACATCTTCCTACATTTGTTTGCATTTTAGCCTAAGTCACCATTAGTAGCTGTCTTTGATCTCCCTGTAAAAGCAAAAAACTTGACGCTGGGGAGTTGGCCTGTGCACATGCGACAGGATCCACATCTCCAGCACACGTATGACAAGCCGTGACAGTCAGCCTGTAATCCCAGTCTTCACACAGTACACACTGGCCCCCAAGCAAGCTGGCGAGCATTGCTAAAAGAAATTAGTGAGCTCTGGGCTCAAGGAAAGACCTTGTCTCAACAAATAGAGTAAAAAGTAATCACAAAAGAGACTCAGCATCAACTTGTGGCTGCCACATGCAACACACACACACACACACACACACACACAGACACACACTCACACCATACACATGTGAAAAAAAGTATTAAAATGTAACCATAGCCACTGATAAATTTTACACTTAGCTCTTATGCTCACTTATGTTACTTGTCCTAAACTGGGGAAAGCAGACCATAAGTTAAAAGAATGGAAAAGATAAAAAAAAAAAAAAATGATTATATTATTCATTATTCACAATTTAAAATGCTCTGAAAAAATAACACATTCTTTAAATCATTTAATTGGTGGCAAAGTGTTGTAAGTGTTGGTGCCGTATAAACTGTTTTTCTTCACAGTCCTGTGTGCTGCCATAATTACGTCAACACCCTCCACAGCCTGACAACTCATGTGCGGTACAAGTTCTCTTCTTGCCCTGTGTATTTATGCAGCTTCCATAATAAAATAAAAACCATGAGTTAAAATGCTGACGACTAGACTATAATAATAATGTATGAATGGAAAATGTAAACAGTATAGTAACACTCCAAGTTTTAATCAGTCTTATTTAGTTTTATAAGATCCCATGCCCAGAGAAACAAGCCATGGACACCTGTGTCCTGAGTAAACTCAGCCCTGTAAAAATACAATGGAAATCTGGAGGTTTATAATCCTGTCCTCGTGCGTCTAGGAACCTTACGACCTGTGAGACTCAGAGTTAAGAACCTAGTGTGTTTCTTCACTCCATGTGAGGAGACCGAGAAAGTGGCAACAAATCTGCGGTGATCAAACTTACATTTTTAGAAATGAAAATTATATAGATTTAATGTGGAAGCTATATAGCTGTACAATTTTCAAAAAAAACCTAGCTATTGGTGGATATTCAAGCAAGCCAATATTTGTGCTTCAGAATTCATCTTCCCATCATGCGTAAGTGACGTCATCAACCCAGAAGCAATAGGACCACTGTCCTGATATCACAGACGCTCCACCTCAGGCTTCACAGGCTCTACCCTGTAATGTATAGAGTGTGTTCACACTCACAGCTTGTGTCTCACAGGAGTCTGTCTCAAAAGTGTTACTATTCTTACATTTTCGTGAATAAAAAATTCTGAACAATTAGAAGCATGGGTTTCTTTAATTCTTTCACCATGCTGATGAACAACACCCTGCCTTAGGGTAGTCCATAAGCCTTGCTATGGGGAGCAAACGCGCAACAGAATTCTTCGGTTGGAACTTCACAATGTCTGTGTGGCCACTTGTTACATGCTACAAGGAAAAACATTCTCTGCGTTTACATAGCTGCTTACACTGAAATGGTATCTCTTCTATTAAATATACTCTGGCATTTACCACTATAAGCTTAATGGATTCCCACAATCAACAAGTTTTAGTTGTATCTTAAGGCTATGATATATGTATTGATTGCATACCAACATTTCCTGATGGAAATATTACTTGTATTATCAGTAGGATCTACAAAGCAAAGTCAGGAGTGGGAGCCAGTGGAGCAAAAGGTGATAAGCAATAAACAGAGACAAATAACATAACTATGCGAATCTTTTCAACAATTTTATGTTCCACACTAATGAAAATGTGGTTTCAAACAAGTCACAACTGAGCACCAGATATGCATAATTTGAGGCTATGTAGAAGCTTTGCTTCTGAGGCTTCTCGATAAAATATACACTTAGTACGTTAAGAGTTTCCTTTTTGAGGGCATATCAGAGAATTTCAAAGAGAGACCGCTGTACTTTTGTTTTCCTGCACTGTATTATCCAGGGCTAAAACCCAGAGCATGAAAGTAGGAATTGATCTTTTGTCTGTTTTAAGTGCTCTCCCCACGGCCTGCGCGCTCACTTGGCTGCCACGCGGAGGGCACTCTCGGCATCGCGGATGTTTTCCTCCAGCCTGCGCTTGTCCTGCTCCAGCTGGGTAAGATGTCTATTGAGCTGACGTAGAGATTGATCTTTCCTTCTCAGCTCCATCTTTGCCTCGGAGAGACTCTGCGAGCAGACAGAAAACAGAGTTACTTGTCAGCCCTGATAATTAACTTCAATTTATGCCATAGGCTATTAGACAAAGACGAGTACAGCCTGGCTGAGATGGGGAGTTGGGTCATTACACATCAAGGTTTAACAAATTTCCTGCAAAATTTTTTACATTCTTGCTAATAAGAAATAAGAACTACATTGTTTTGAGAACTATTTGGCTACAAAATATAATTCTATTTTATCACATAAAGGAAAAAAACCATGTTCTTATTAAAAGTTTCCTATTACAGAAATCTCAAGCTGTAAGTCCTTGCTTTTAATGAGAAAAAGAATAAAGAACTGATGCTACAATACGTATGAAGATTGGATTCTATTTAACTCTAGACATGACTAAGAGCTATCAGCTGTCCACAGGAGGGGATGGGGAGGAAAAGCAACCTGAACTCCAGGGGAAATGGTGGGCTCACACGTGTTTACATCTCTCTCTGTGGCAGCTTGCTATACACATTTCACTAGCCGAATGGGACTCGGCAATAATTTTTACTTGCTTCCCAACAAATAGCTTCCACATCAAGAATTACTATGGCTGTATGATCAGCAGGTTCTAACTGACGAGACGGTTAATACGGCATTCATGATGAGTTACAGCTTGTGAGTTGTCCCAATCCCAGAGGCACAGGCTCTATGGAATCACTGTTCATTACATGCCAGCTTAGCACAGACATCCCAGCATGCAATTCCTCAGCTTTTTTTTTTTTTGAAGGATTAAGTGAGAAAGTATTAGAATCAGAAACAATTTTAAGGAATACTTTCTAGACCATGTTTACAAATCTAGGTTGCCAAATAGTATGGGAATCAGTTGACCTCCTGAACATCAAAAATCAGCTCATCCCTTTTCCTATAAAATTTCTAAAATAAGCTTATCAAACAGTTTTTACAATTAAATTTGTGGAACAGTCAGCCACACAACTGATTGCACACACTTCTGTTTTATTCCTTTCACTAGTTCAGCCACACATGAATATCCACAACTGTGGTTCACAAGCCCCATGAAGAAGAAGCAGTGTACTACAGTTTCCTGTTTGAAACACTCCTCTCGACACAGTCACAATGACAGTATGAAAGCCAAGCCACTTGTGTGAGCTAAAACAATTCACTCCAGGTGACAGGGAACTGAAAGCGATCCAGTCGAACCAGGTGTTTGAAAGTGCTGTAATCTTTTAAATTCAGTCAAGTTACTACTACATATACAAGCACCAAAAAATTAGTAACAAGACAACGACGACTACTCATTAGATACTTAAATGTATTTTCAAGCTTTAAGATCAGTAGATACTTAAGAATATCACAAAGTTGATCAATGGCACTGCATGACCATCAGGTAGAAGTTGCAGTGAGCTACTGTGCAGTAAGTAGGGTGACCAATATATCATGTATTTTTTAAAGCTAAAAAATGAATTTAATATTTCCCTACAAAGAAATGATAAGCACTTGGAAAACATATGTGTTTGATCTGATTTTAGTATTGCATAATGTATACATGTATTAAAATATCACATTACAATAGAATCTGTGCCTTTATTTTATGTTTAAAAAACTAATTGATCTTAAATATTTGAAAAATAATATTTCACCAAAGAAATATTCAAGCAATGCTTAAAGACAACAAAGAACAGGTTTTTTTTTAAAAAAAAAAAAATACAATTCTAGTAATTTTGTTAAGATACTTAAAAACATTGAAGTATCAAAGAGCTCTTTGTTTAAAAAATTAAACCTATTTGGTTTAATTTGATATTTCCCAAGCAATTAAAAAAGGCTCCTTTTCTATCACCCATTAGTGTAAAGCTTTAATGCCTTTTCTAAAAGAAATGGTACGTGTGTGCTGGTCCACGAATGCCGCTGTGCTTAGTGAGTCTTAAGACGGGAGTGTGTGCCTGTGAAGGGGCTTCCGGGCTTTGACGCACAGTTCAGCCTTGCTGGCCCAGGCTGAGAGAGCTCATCAGTCGGCTTCATTTTCAAACCACACTGGTCCATTCTGCATCTATGTTAATACATTCACAGAAGCTAGAGGCCAGCATCAGAGCTTTCAGATGGCCAAACTGACTCATGACTGTTCTTTCAAGCTCATCTCTTAAGAGCTATGAGAGGCCATCAGAGCCCTCCAAAGCTTACTCTCACAAAAACAAACACAAAGTTACATAGATCCCTGAATATGAAAATAAAAGCATAAAACAATTTTTTAAATAGAACACTGTTATTTTACTTTTAGGTGTATAATTCTCACTTTAAGGACTTAGGGGACCTAACTAAGGAATCTATACACATGAAAGGGGCTAAAGTTCATTTAAATGGTGTAAAACACAAAATTATAAAAAGTGGATCAAAATACATCTTCTCCTTAATACTAAGCTTTCTGACCAAAAATTGGCATCCCTTAAAAAAATTCTGAGCTTCATTTAAAATTAATATAGCACATACTTAGATATAAATCTATTTCACATATACACTACACACCCTACTTGTAAATCTTTAAGTTGTGCTTTTCTCTTCTCTTGCTCAGATTCACCTAATTAAAACCCACAATAAATTTTATGGCCTCTAATATTTCCAGCTGAGTGACTGGAACCAAGAGGGTGTGCCTCTGGGCAGCAAGGCAACAATGGTAAGCAGCAGGCTAGCCACTAATTTCTCAACCAGGCTAGATTGTGAACGTGTGATGTTCTGATATCCAAGAAACTGTTCAGGAGAGAATAGGATAAATCAAGTTTAATAACTCTGCTCCTAATTGTTCCCCCAATGCTCAACTCTAATTACTTGGAGAACTCTCCTGACTGTCACCTGATATTAAGTTGTTGGAGGCTGAGCCTGGAACAGCAAGATAATCAATAAACATTTAGTGGGGAGAAGAACGACGATCCTGTTAAGCAGTGGGAACCTGCAGCACCCAAAGCCCTTCTGCTCATGAGAAAACCTGTGGGACAGCCATAGTGATTGCAAAGCAATAATCCAAAGCGCTGTTTTTAGGCCTTGAGGCCTTTAGGCAACAGTACATTTGAGGAAAAAAGGTTAACACGGTCACCCTAATTACAGCCCACTTTCACATACTTCATATATAAGCGAAGACAAGCCAATTAGGTAGAAAGGAAGATAAGGGAAGTTTTATTTGTATACTAATTAAACCCCTGATGAAATTAAAGGAAAAACATACAGCTCTGTAATTGTGTCTGAGAAAGGTCACTCCAGGTTCAGTTATCAGAGCGGCACAGCCTTGAGATACTTCACTTAATCCACAATACAGCCCTCATTTTGTACTCAGGTCTTAATATTTACAAAGAAAAAAAAAAGCAGAGAAAGAAAGGAAAAAGAAAACTCTAAGCCTGATACTGAACTTATCTTTAAATGGTGTTGTGAATAATTTGAGCTGTTAGAAAGTTAATGCTACATATTATAATAAGAGTCTTTTAAAAGGTAAAAAATATTCTGCCGACCCAAGAATTCATGTGTTAATATTTTCACCCAAGATTATATTTTTCATTTTAAATCCAAAAAAAATGCTTGAAAGCAAATTTTAAATTTATATGCCATCTACCACATATCTTTATAGTATTTCTTTTCAGTTAATATGCACCTTCGTGTACACCTCTCATGATCCAAGAGGGAAAAAGCAAATGCTCCTAGCAAACTATTATTACAAAGAGGTATTTACACCTGACTATTTCCCTTAATTGATCGTGAAAATTTATTTACTAGCAATAAGAGCTAGCAAAGGTTTGTGTATTGACACAAAGAAGATAGAGAATACGGATGAGCTTGGGGATAAAAACATGGTAGCTGAAAGGCTAAAGATCCACATATTTTTAAATATTTACTTATGGTTTCTGAAGCTTCTGTAATAAGCATGTTACTACTGAATAAAAATACAAGTTATTTAAGTAATTCATAATTTTGTATTTCTAAACCTTAAAGTGTTTATTAAGGCTAATAATTTCTTTTTTTTATTAATTTATTCTTGTTACATCTCAATGGTTATCCCGTCCCTTGTATCCTCCCATTCTTCCCTCACTCCCATTTTCCCATTATTCCCCTCCCCTATGACTGTTCCTGAGGGGGATTACCTCCCCCTGTATATGGTCATAGGGTATCAAGTCTCTTCTTGGTAACCTGCTATCTTTCCTCTGAGTGCCACCAAGTCTCCCCTTCCAGGGGACATGGTCAAATGTGAGGCACCAGAGTACGTGTGAAAGTCATATCCCACTCTCCACTCAACTGTGGAGAATGTTCTGCCCATTGGCTAGATCTGGGTAGGGGTTTAAAGTTTACCGCCTGTATTGTCCTTGGCTGGTGCCTTAGTTTGAGCGGGACCCCTGGGCCCAAATCTGCCTATCATAATGTTCTACTTGTAGGTTTCTAGGACCCTCTGGATCCTTCTACTTTGCTATTCTCCCATGCTTCTCTCATCTAGACTCCCAATAAGATGTCCTCTCCTCTGTCCCAGTTTCCTGGTAAGTGAAGGACATGCCCCTTGGGCTAGTATGCAGATATAATAATTTCTTAAATTATGACTATAAATTGAAATTATGTTGCTCTTTGCCCTAATAACACATTTTGTGTAGTGAAAACAGATTTGAGATATAATTCACATGCCACTTAATCAATTCTTTGTATAACTTATACAAGGTGTTGGTATGCCTTTCATCCAGCACTTGGGGGGCAGAAGCAAGGAGATCTCTAAATTCGAGGCTAGCCTGGTCTACATAGTAAGCTCCAGGACAGCCAGGGCCACACCGAGAAATCTTGTCTCAAAAATAAAAATCATAAAATGAATTTCCTCAATCTGAGTGTTTGATTAATAGGTGTGCAATAGAGAAGTTAGTTATCTGTATGGTGTACACATCTGTCTAATTCATACTTCCCCACACCAAGGGTCTCACCAGCATTTCTCCCCATGAGGGTACCATTTAGACCATTAGGCCATTAGGAAAACTGAGCTTTTATAGATTTTTCTTTCGTCTAACAGGGAACAGCTTTGGATCCACATTCCTACAGACTAAAAACTAATGGCTATTCAATTTGGTATGAAAAGTGAGTCATTCAACGTGAACAGAAGAAAAGAAACTTTAAGCTATGGTCAGGGGAAATGTAACAATTTTTAAAACTAAGTTTGCAAAGCGAAGACGCAACTCAGCAGCAGAGAAGCTGCCCTTCACACACGGGGTTAGTGGTCTGATCCCCAACACCGCAAACAGGACTGGCTGGAGGGATCACAATACAGCACACTGCTATCCAGCTGTGATTTCTGAACAAACACTCCTGGCTAGCAGTACATTGGGCAAAGCATTTCATAGCTAGAAAAGAAAATGGTGCCATCTTCAGCCATTTATAATGTGACAACTAAAAAGTTCTATTAATCAAGAGTTAATTGGAGTGGCTGTCGGGAGCCGTGCAGGAGGAGCAGCAAAACAGCTATTGAACACATGGGATACGGCCCAGTAGTCAGCGCTAGTAGGAAGGGTGAGCCTCGGAGACGGAGCCCTGGGGACCTCGTGCCCTGACGACCTCATGCTCTCATGGAGCACAGCTCTGCTTGTTGCCCTGGTGGTCACTGCATCCTCATGTGAGTTGTGTGAAGACACTAAGTGCCTTCCAGGCTTCACTGGGCGGTATCACTGGCACTCACAGTAACAAGGCTTGAGCTCTCACAGGCGTTGCTGCTGGAGCAGATTAATGATTCAACCACCACCCTTGACAAGAACCTAGAGATGTAGATTGTTAGCAATGACCACCACCTTTAGAAAGAATTTGGAAAAAGTAGATTTTTTTAGCTAAGTTAGGTAAAGATGTTTTTGCTAGTGGCTCTGATACAGATAATCTTAGACAATAATTTGAAGTTAAGAAAAGTACACTCTTAAAAGTAAAGCCAGGCACTGTTGAGGTTGGTGAGCAAGAACAGCCCATAAGAGTACTGGTTGACATGATTCTTTGAAGGTGGGCTGGTGATTGAGACAATTATTAATTTTCTTATGCTCATTTTGCCCTTAGCTTACTGATAAGATTTAATAAAATTATTAATAAGTAGATGCACACCTTGAGGATTAAATTATAAATGGTTGATTGTTTTTATATAAAAGTTGAGATTTGCGATTATTTTAAGATTTTTATAAGATTACCTTTTAAGACAGGTAATTCTTTCTTTGTAACTGCAAATTGTAGCCAAAAAGCTGGCTGAGAAATTACGTTGCCTGCTCACACTTGTTAATATTAGTTACAAATGTATATGGGTTCTTGGGAATAATTTGTTTTTCATATTTGTTTCTCACTCATAATATATAAAGCATTTGATCATGTGAGGGTATTTGGGGAACATGTTTTTCTTATGTACATTCATTGTAATAGTTTACGTAAAGAAAAATAGAATGTAACCACATTGCAATGTCTGTACTGCCTCAAAGATCTTGCTGGGATATACAAGCTGTGGGAGAAAAAATAAAGTTGCTGGAATCCTTTTCCATCCACAAAGGAGGTTGAAATCTTTTTCCATCTGCAAAAATGTACGTATGTGTATATATGTATATGTGTAAGGTTGAGTTGGAACTCAATTTTCAGAGTTTGCTCCATCCACGTGAACATGTATGTATGCACATATGTATATATGTTTGTATAGATATGTATGTGTATATGTATTATGTATGTATATATGTAAAGGAAGAGACACTTGTAGAAGAAACTTGTTGGAACCTGTCTGCTAGAGTCTGTCTTACTTCGTCATCAAGTGTAAGTGGATGTGTGGATGTGTGTGGTCTTTTTTCTCTTTCTTTTCTTTTTCTAGATGCTTACCACAATCAAGGGAAGCCCCCACCAGGAGCCCCCCAGTCCTGGCCCACCGACAGCAACAGTAAGTTCTGGCCCCCTGCTTACCACTCTCAGTGGAAGCCCCTGTCAGTAACAATTAGCTCCAGCCTGGAGAGTTAAACCTTTTCTCCTCAGAGAAAATCAGCTCGGTGATTAGGCAGCCACCTATACACACCCCTCCTCAGTTTATCCTGTGGTGGCAAAGTAGCTACTGGGAAATCAAACTGCACGTTTACAGAAAGTACAATGTTTAAATGATACAACCATCAATCTCAAGGCAGGGCATACAAGGGTAAAGGTAAAACCCACTATAGCCCACAATTATGTTAATGACCTGTGAGCTAAGCAATTAGGTAATTTATAACAAATATACAACAGAAAGAGATGGCACTGTGTAGTATAATTAATTTATGTGCTTCTTCTTCTTTATATCCTTATTTTATAGAATTAGCAGTTATGTTATGCAATTTTAAGGTAGCTCCCCTGAGGACATTGTCTTTTACTGTTTTCTACTCTGAATGTCACATAGAAGATAGACAGCATACTGATGAAATGAAATTGAAGACTGACAACTTCTCCATTTTCAGTGTGTAGCAAACAGCAATGCCTGTGTATTATGTTTATGTATACATATAGCTATGTATAAATGAATGTATTTTGTGCATATATGTGTGTGTGTGTAGTAAGACAACAGATATGAAAGTATCCTATAGCAAGAGAAGACTAAATAAATCTTATATTACTGTATAATTAATACAATAATTATGTTTCTAGATCTCATGTCATTAGTCTTCTTTAAATAAGTCTAAATCTGTAGCGTCTCAGTTTCTAGGTTCTAGCTACTTCATTATTTATATACATATATTCAGATACATAATCACTCAAATAATTATGCACAGACGTGCATGTCTATGTGTGGACTTGTGCACAGAAGAACGCCCTTTTAACTCCCCTGGAGTTGGGGTTAGGCAACTGTGAGCATCCCAAACTAAATTCAGGCCTTCTGCAAGAACAACAAGTGCTCTTAGCCACTGAGCCATCTCTTCAGCCCCTCAAAGATTTAATTTTTAAAATAACTACTTTAGGGGCCAGAGAGATGGCTTAGAGGTTAAGAGCATTGGTTGCTCTTCCAGAGGTCCTGATTTCAGTTCCCAGCAACCACATGATGGCTCATAACCATCTATAATGAAATCTGGTGCCCATTTTTGGCACACAGGAACACACATAATAAATAAGTAAATCTAAGTAAATAAATAAATAAAATGACTACTTTGTAACATGGTTGAAAAGGACTAAATGAAAACAATGCCTTGTAGACATATTTTTACAAACAGTCAATATGTTAGATGAACAACAATAAGAAACAGCAAATGAGCAATGAAAATTCACCCTTCAAATTTCAAAATATGCTCTGAGATTCTGTTGTAAGATATCTTATGGTTATTGGTATATTCTCATTTCATCCTTTGAAAATATCCTTCTAAATTTTGTTTATATATAAAGAAATAAAAAACCCAAATCTTTCCTAGTAAGTACATGAAAGCTGCCAATAGTAAAATACAAAATGAAAAGCCTCATAAAAGTGTTCAAAATGCACTGAATTGACCTGCTTGCCCTGGGCCTCACATGCAAACCACAGAACTATTTGTGACAGACTAGAAGAGGTAGGTGAAATCTGGGAGGGAAATGGTTAGAACATATTTTACATGTCAAAAAAAGGGAGTACAGTAAAGAGACCCATAAGCCTTCTCAACTGGAAAATTCACTGAATAAAGAACAACTGATCCAAGCTGGCAGCTACATTCACCATGACACATGGAAGGCTAAGTACTAATGTCCTCCACACCCTTGGAAACCACCTGCATGTAACAGTCATCCTGCTGCTGATGTTGCTGCACCAATATCAGCTCTTTACACGACCTTTGCTTGTTCTCAACTCTTGAGAAATGCAAGGGGATGGAATAAACACAGCTCTTCTGCTGGGCTTTACCGTCTACGGATGTCTCAGCGGGCTCCAAATTTTTACACAAGTGACGACACTAGAGCCAGGCTTGGTACTTACACCTGCACCCAGCACTTGGAAAGTTCAAGGCAGAAGAATCACAAACTCAAGGCCAGCACGGGCCACAGAGAGACCTTGACTCAAAATGCAATGTGGGAAGAGCAGTCAAGAAATCCAGAAACATTCAATGCCTTGGCAATACTGTGAGTGTGTCCGCTGTGAATTGCATTGCAGGAAACTCATTTGGAATGTTTAAGTGCTGCATTGGAATTAAGAATTACCTAAAATAATACTCTGAGAATAATTTTTTAATGTTCTGTTTTTTTAACTGTGTGTTCATGTACTTATACAAAGTGAGGAGAGCTGGGTATGGAAATGTGAGTGCAGGTGCTCCTAGAGGTAAGAGGAGGACATTGGGGCCCCTGGAGCCAGAGTTAAAGGTGACTGAGCTGTGTGAAGTGTTGCTGGAAGGTGAACAACCCCTTCCTCCACAAGAGCAGGACACACTCAATCACTGAACCATCTCTCTAGCTCCAAGAATTTTTAAAATGTAAATAACTTACAAAAGTCTCATATAGATGGTTCCAAATATTTAAATTAAAAGAAATTGTTGAACAAATCAATCTCAAGAATTTTTGGTGATAGAAGCAAATAGGATAAATATGCCATTTATTTAATAATCCTTACATTTGTATTTTTCCTGTTATAGAATTTAGATGATTCTAAATCTAGATAATTTAATTCAAATATGTTATATACTAGCTAATTTCAATAAAAGAAAATCAAAGACATAATGGCCATGCCGGTACTAACTTGGATATAGACTCGTGTCAGTCTGAGTTATAGAGAAGAATCTTGTCTTTAAGTGAAGGAGGAAGAGGAGAAAGAAGAGAAAGAAAGGAAATCATTACAGATATTTGGAGAAGCCAACCCCCAAACTCTCAAGTATGTCCTTCTTTCTTCCCTGAATACCTCTTTCTCTCAGCCCCTGTGCTTAAATTAAGCTGGTTAAAGTGGCTTAATAAAGTCCAACTGTTTCATTAAATAAAATAAATAATAGTTGAGCAAAGTTCATTACTTAAAAGAATCTGAAAATAAGTTTTTGCTTGCAAACGGCTGATTTCTTAATTTTAGAATATCCCTTAGTTTAGGGATTTGAGCATTTTGCTCAGATATGAAGGAATTAGGTCTATTCTTATAGAAGGCCGGAAACAATGTCTGTCCTAAGGGCTCGATAAATTCTTGCCATTATGATTACTGTACACACACACACACACACACGCACGCACGCACGCACGCATGCACACATGCACACACACACACGCACGCACGCACACAGAGATTGGGGCGGGGGAGACTGACTCCTGGAAGAAAACAAGAATTCAATGAGAAAAGAATATCACCATCATCATCTCCCTCAGCATCACCATCCAGGCACGCTGGTAACATTCACTCCTGTGATTTCTCACAGTCCAGTAAAGTAGACAACACACTAAGTTCTACTTTATACAGGAGGAGTCTAAGAAGCTGAGAAGTGCAGTACCCTACTCAGTCATATAATTGGTATATTGGCTTCGGCAGATGTGAGCTCATCTCTTCTCAACATTAGTAACCATCTCCACACTTTCCATAAAATCCATAAACTGGAAAAATGCAATAAAAATGAAAAAAAGTATTTCACTTTTTTACCAAATTCAACAAAATCAGCAAAGCTGTTTAGACAGGTATTTTCTATCATGTTGAAATGAAGTCTAGCAAGAGGTCCAACATTATTTAATTATATTCTTTTGACATCAAAAGACAAGAAATGCATAACTTAAGATTCCTCTGTAAGCCAAGTGGTGGTAGCATACACCTCTAATCCCAGCACGTGGGAGGTAGAGGCAGGCAGATCTCTGAGTTCGAAGCCAGCCTGGTCTACAGAGTGAGTTCCAAGACAGCCAAGGTACACAGAGAAACTTTCTCTTGAAAACTAAAAAAAAAAAAAAGATTCCTCTGTGACCCTTAAGAACACAATCGTACTGGCCAATCACTTGGTTAAGAGGCCACCCCTCAGTAAGGCAGGTTCACCTTAAGCCATGCTAAAGAAAAAAAGTGTAAATCATCTTTTCTTCCCTTCTTTCTTTGGATGTTGGCCATGGACTACAAATGCTTTCACGGGTATTGTCTTAGTTCAGTTTCTATTGCTATGATAAAGAACACAACCAAGCACAACTTAGAGAGAAAAGAGTTTATCTGGATTACACATCCCAGGTCACAGTCCACTGAGGGAAGCCACAGCAGAAGCTCAAGGTAGAAAACCTGAGGCAGGAAGCAAAGCAAAGGCCATGGATGAATGCTACTTACTGGCTTGCTCCCTGCGGCTTGCTCAGCCTGCTTTCTTATGTACTCCAGGACCTCCTACGGGGATTGGCACCACCTACAATGGCCTGCTCCTTCTCAAGTTGTCCATTAAGAAAATGTCCTACAGACTTGCCTACAGGCAATCTGATGGAGGCATCTTCTCAATTAAGGTCCCTCTTCCTAAATGACTCTAGCTTGTATCAAGTCAACAAGATAACAACCAGAACAGGTGTCTTGGGCTCTTTTGCTCTTTCTGTAAGCACCCTCCCCGTCACGTGGCTGCTTGTCTGCATGTCTTATTCAAATGGCATAGCTCTCTTTATCTCTGTTAAGCTCCAACCTATAAATTTATAATGAACTATCTAAAACTCTGTGAAAATATGGCTGCTATAGGAATAAAAACTAAATATTTGAAAGCGAACAACCCAACAAATATAACACTTTCTATGATGTGGATCAGTGTTCCTAAAAGGTCCATGTGTTAAAGGCTTGGTTACTAGGTTGTGGCAAGCAGAGTAGTTGGTGAGACACTGGAAAACCAGTCCCTGCTCTTCACCGTGATTCTCAGCCACCATGATGTGGCTTGCTACAAGTTACTGTCATGGTGTACTATGCTGCCATAGACCCAAGCAACACCAAGGCAAGACCCTGGACAGAAGCCTCAGGATCTGTGCAACTAAGCTTGCCTTCTCTAAGCTCGGGTATTTTGTCATGGTGACATGAAGCTGGTTATTATGGCTCTATTGTGGCATGCTTTTTAAAATCATTTTATTTTTTAGATTAATACAATTGCACCATTTCGTCCCTTCCTTTTTCTCCCTAAACTCTCCCATATAGCCCTCCTTGCTCTCTTTCAAATTCATGGTCTTTTCCTTTTCATTGATGGATGTGTGCATGTGTTCCTCAGTACCTCAATACAACGTGTTCGGTGTGTATAATATTGCTTGTACGAGAAGGGCAGATCTGGGCCCAGGGTTTCTATTTGATCTAAGGCACCAACCAAGGACAATAAGTGCAGTCATCATCAAACCCCTACCCAGACCTAGCCAAGGGACAGGACACTCTCCACAGTTAAGTGGAGACTGGGGACTGACTTTCACACAAACTCTGGTGCCCCATATTTGGCCATGTCCCCTTGATGGGGAGGCCGGATGGCACTCAGAGGAAGGACAGCATACTACCAAGAAGAAACTTGACACCCTAGCATCATATTCAGGGGGAGGAGGTCCCCCTCAGTCACAGTCATAGGGAAGGGGAATGGGGTGAAAGCAGGAGAGAGGGAGGAATGGGAAGATACACGGGATTGGATAGCAATTGAGATGTAATATGAATGATTTTATTTTTCAATTAAAAAAACACAGAGAAAAAAATTAATTTAACTTAATTAAAAAACAAACAAAAGAAAAAGAAAAAATATTGCTTGTATGTATGTTTTCAGGGCTGACCATTCGATATTGGATAACCAGGTGGTGTGCTCGTCCCTGGGGAAGCCGATTTCTCCTGCTTCAGGAATTCTTTAGTTGCCTGTAGTTCTTCATGTAGGACTGATGTCTTATGAGCTTCCCTCTATACACAACTGAGTGTCGATTGGTGTCGTCTGGCTAAGTTCAGGTCTAGGCAGTTATGGTGGTGCAGCTTTATTGGTGCAGCTCCTACATTCCTAGGAGATAACAATCTCACAGCAAACTTCCTGTCCAAGAGACTCCCAGAACATTACACCGTATTGCTAGCTGCACTCCCATATCCTGTCCTGCCCTCCAGAGGTGGAAGGTAAGGCTCTATTACTGAATATATCATGCGCTGCAAACACAGCGGCTCCTTAGCTGGAACTGACCTGAACGCCTCCTGCCTGAGGACTAGCTTTCATTTTACCAGAAGGTACTATGGAAGCCTCTAAAAGATGACAACAACCCACAGTCCTACTGAGCTCTGACTGGCCCCAACAATGGCAAGCATGTTACAATGACCCTAAGAATGCAGTAGTGGCATGCACACATTGGTTGTAACCAACAGCTCTCTAGTTGAACCCACTCAACAAAAGAGAAACCATGCCTGGTACTAGACACAATAAATCAATACATCAAGTTGTGTGACACTGTACCTGTAGCTCCCTCCTCCTGATAAGGAAATCTGAAAGACACTTATTACCTAAATTAATTTGAAATACAAGCTTCAAATAACATGCCACATTGGCTAGCTTGCAAGATTATAGTAATAGGAACAATAAATAGATTTATTCATCAATATATAAGAACAGAATTGTATTAGACTTAAAAAGAATTCCATTATCCTTGCCCCTACACAGATAAAGTAGAGAAAATGGGAGAGGGTAGAAGGATGAAGAGAGGGCCAACAACTGAATCAGAAACTGTGGGCAATTCCACATCGCCAACACTTCCCTGCAGCAGGGCTGAGTGAGGTGACACAGGCAATGAGCAACAAGATGCCCCACTGTTTCATCCCACTGCTCATCCCCTATGCAGTCCTGAGGCTGCACATTCGAACACAGAAGTGAAGGAGACTATGGCTCCCCGGTACAGAAAACACACTTCATTCAGCATGACCACTGAAGGTGAACTAATCTAGCCAAAGACACACTGCAACACTGAAGAAAACACACAGTGTTTTACATTTGAATCTTACCCTTCCAAACAGGAGACATTTTAAAAAGGTTAAGCACAATATAAACAGATTTCTGAACTGGGTATACTGAAAAGGATATCCCCAAAATAATATAACGTAATCGTTTTTGCACTAAGAGTCTCATTTTACAGGGAGTAACCTTGTAAAATCTCCATCAGCAATGATCAAAGAGACTTGTGCCTGTGTGGTGTGGGAAAGATTAAGCTTTGTCACAGGTGGGAGCAGTCTTGGCGGGCTTTACCCTTGGGGCACCCCATGAATACCTTGTGACAGACTGAGTGGAGCCATCCTGGGTCTGGAATTCAGGAAGCAGACCTGGGAACCCCACCTGGACTATTGTCTTTCTAATGGACCCTCACCAGGAGAAGGAGCCGGTCCTTCCCACGTGACTCAGGCAGTTGGGGAAGAGAGAATAACCAAGTCAGCTGCAGGGAGAGCGTGCGGGGTCAGCGGACCAGCTGGACCAGCACGCAGGCCAGAGAGACACCTAAGGACCCGTCCCGTGGACCAGCTAACAGAAGGTTCACTCTTTTGTCCCTTTAACCTTTTTCCTTCTTGTATAAGCTAGTTGGGTTGTATAATAAAGTTTAATTGCTAAGAAACAGAGTCAACAGTGTGGGATCTGTGTTACATACATATCTGAAAACTTAACTTAAATGTTGGATATGACTATAATACAGATTTATTCATCTAGCATATACATACATTGTATTTATCTACCTGACAAAGTAGAAAGAACAATAATAATAATAGAGGCATTTGCTGAATTCCTTTTTTCTTCCAGGCATGGTGCAGTTGGTATTCACAGTAAGTCCTTGAAGTGACTATTACCATCAATCTCGCTTTACAAATAAGGAAACTGAGGCACTGAGCTCAAACGCCCAGACTGCACACTCTAAGGCCAGGCCATCTAGTGTGTTGATAAATACATACTTATATACAAATAATAAATTCTTCCTAGAAACGGCTATCAGGGACAAATGAAGGGGTTTAAAGGGCAGGTGGCATTAGGGCTAAGTGCACAGAGATGCAGACGGCTTCCTCAGCAGAGTAAAAGTGCAGTGTTCACTGAAACCCAGGAGGAACAGAGGGCTCTGCAGAGAGCGTCAGAGGAATGGGTGCAATCAGTACAAAGGTCAGACTTTCACCTGGCACGTGACTTGGACACAGCACTTTGTGGGCTGCATAAGGCTACTTGGGGGGCAGGCTTTGGTAGCAATGCAGAATCCACAGGCTCCCAACCCTTGTCCTTTCAGCCAGATTTGTTTTAACATTTTCTGTGAGCTTTGTGTAAGATTCTGCTCAACGCCCACATGTGCCAACTGTTGTCACGGGAAGCATGGCAAGCTGCTGAAGGCTTCCAGGCCGTGAAGCAGAATTCCCCACGCTGTCTTGGGATCACACGTGCAAACTGTAACTGCCAACTTACAGTAAATATCAGAGATCATGCTGGACCCATGACAACAGATCATCTCACTCTTTGCTAGAACTCTAAGCAACATTTAATATGACTTCTCCTTTGAGGAAAAAGACTCGTGGATATACTAAATACATATACAAGATACCTATTTTGAAGTAAACAATTTTCCTTAATAAGCTGGAGAATGTTTTATTAAAATTCACTTTTATTATCCAGATGGACTGTACTTAATCACTTTCCACAAATGTAGCATACCAGCTATATTTTGTTTCTACTAATAATATAAAATCCTACAGATTACTTAAATTATATGAAGGCCTTAAGGCCTAAGACAAAGCAGAAACACACAATGAAAAGAATATATTACTGCAGAAACCAAAGAGGCAGACAGACAGTTTAACTCAGGGGCTGTTTTCTGAGAGGAAACCTTGACAGGTCTACACTGTTTCCTACTGTGTGGGAAAAGAAGTTGTTTTAACAGTCCTGGGTAAAATGTTTAATTTCACTTTCCCTCTTTACTCCCACTAGTTACAGAAAGGAAGCTGGAGGTATATAGTTCAGTGCATGCTTAGCACATATCAGGAGCCGGGTTCAACCCCAGCACCAAAAGGGAAAGAGGAAGCGGGAGCGGAGAATCGGGGAAGGAAAGTGAATGCCCACACCTAAAACAATCCTAGCTCAACGCTGTGCGAATTCACACACCACCCCAAGGAAACCATGTGGGAGGGATAGATCTAACTCTTATTGCAGTATCTGTAGAAACAGTGCCTAGGACAACCCCTGTATATGCTCAGAGAATACTTCTTGAAAAATAAGATGTGAGGATATAGGAACGTACATGTGTGTGCACATGTGTGCATGTACATATATATGGGAGTGTGAATATGCATGTACATGTATGTCTGTGCATGTGAGTGTGTGCATACATGTATGCTTGAATACATGCATACATGTGTGTGCATGTGTACAGGTATATGGGTGTATTATGCGTACAGATGTGTGTGTGTGTGTGTGTGTGTGTGTGTGTGTGTGTGTGTTTTATTTGTTCTAGGGAAGCACTGTAGCAATGTAACAAAATACGCAGGATTGCTTCAGATTGGATTTGTGCATGTGTGTGTGTGCATGTGCATACTCAATAAACAGTACCATTTGAATCATTAAAAATTTCACAGTAAAATCAGCATGTTTCACAATTCTGACCCCTCTGTTATCAACCCATTCACCTGAAGACACAGTTCTAACCTTCTAAATGAGCGAGGTCACCATCTAGCGGTGGTTCCCTGAAATGTCAGCAACATGGTTTCTGGAACCCAGAAAATGCTAAATGAAATGTGTCTAACCTTAAGCACACATGTTCTCAAATTTACTTAGAAGTAACATAACATCAAATAATTTTTAATACTAAGAAAGACTTTAGAGAAAGAAAAAATTGTCACTTGACGTATGGATTCCTAAAATAACTGTTTTCAACCCTATATAAAAAGGAAAGAGGAGAATCCAGTGATTAAAATGTGAAGTTTGAAAACACAAAAACAAAAATAAAAAAATAAAAATAAATTCAGTCAGTATGGCTAATAGAAGATATGTTTGTTTTGTATGCATTACAAAGAAGAAAATGGTTATTTCAATATGTTATGTTGTTAATCAAATTATTCACTCACCTTCTACTGATTTCAAGTCTACCCCACATAAGCTGGTAGTGCCCTATCTAGAAAGAAAGCCTGTATGTATATTGCTTGTCTTGTTAAAATCAGAAGTGTGTGTGGTAGTTATTTTGTTATTGAAATGTAGGTAGGAGTACAATATTGATTCAAAGAAGACACAAAATAGCAATGTGACTACACAAAAACTTCTACCACAAAACCAACCGTGTCCTAGATAACGAGTGAATGCCCCATCAGCCTAGAGAGTGTACAGTGTGCACAGGAATATTCATCACTGTAAGGCCACTGAGCATACAGAGTGGTCTGTAACGTCAACAGAATATAGGGTATCGTGACAGTTGGCAATTCACTCTAAAACGTATGTGTCTCAAAAAAAACTAGATAATTTAAAAAACAAACTTCTAGGAAGATTTAATAATGAAGCATCAAGAAAAGACATGAGTTTTAACGAAATATTAAAAATTATGCTAAGTCACTTGAGACAAGGTAGTATAGAAACGTATATATGATCATACCGCTATTTTACATATAAAGCATTGACTATACATACTAGCCAAAATAAATTCATCTGCCTAGCTGTAATTCACAAAGTGTATGCTTTTCCGTATCTTTCTTAGTTCATATTTAATGCATGCAATAATATTTTTTTTACTTAAGTAATTTATTCAGATTACATCTCAATTATTATCCCCTCACTTGTATCTTCCCATTTCCCCTCCCTCTCTCTTTCATCCTATTCCCCTCTCTTAGGTCTGTGACAGAAGGGGGCCTTGTCCCCCACTTTAAGAACATAGCCTATCAGGTGTCTTCTTGGTAGTCTGTTTCCTCTTCCTCTGAGTGCCACCAGACCTCCCCACCAAGGAGAAGTGGTCAGATAGGGGGCAACAGAATTTATGTCAGAGTCAGTCTCTGCTCTCCACACAACTGTGGAGAATGTGCTGTCCATTGGCTAGATCTGGATAGGGGTTCTAGGTTTACTGCATGCATTGTCCTTGGTTGGTACAACAGTTTGAGCAGACTCGCCTGGGTCCAGATCCACCAGCCTTAATGGTCTTCTTGTAGGTTTCTAGAACCCTCTGGATCCTTCTATTTCCCCATTCTCCCTTACCTATCTCACCTGGAGTCCCAATAGGAAGTCCCAGTATCTAACACAATCTCCTGCTAAGATATTGCAATAATATTTTAAAGTAATCGTTTATCCATAAATATCAAAATAAAAACATATTTAGGAAATTCTTCCTTTTTGCTTTCTCAAAACTACAGCATGCATGTAAAACAAATTACATTTTAAACACATGTATGATACACACATTGCATATATATACATTTAATGCATGCATTTAAAATGAGAAGTATACACAAAAATCATCATAGAAGCACCCTTTTCCCCCAGTATTTTCAACATGACATGTGTAAACTCTATGTAGCTGGAAACACGTTATATACACTGCCAACTTCAACTTTTACCACAAAACTTTAAATTCTTGTACATGACATCCTAACAATAGTCATTGTAGACTTTTCAATTGCATGGTAGTTTAATAAATAATTACATATCTTTTTTCATAGCCTCTGCTCTGTATTTTTTAAATATGTTGCTTGGATATATCTGCATGGTATTTTCTGAAAATAAAAGAGATAATATTAATTTCTCTCAGTGTTCAAGCTCAGAGCATTGAAAAGTCATATTGACTGCATAACTACTTAGCATCTGAAATGCTCTGATCTCAGCGTGTGGGATTAGTCAGCAGTTCCTAAAGAGCGAAGCCACGCTGCCATGTGCCTAAACTTCCAAACAAACCTGAGGACATTAATTTTTCCTAGAAACAGAGAGATATAATTATATAGCTGCACATAAGGGTAAAATTACCTCTAATATGAATTAAACATTGTCATTTAATCATGTTAGGATTATGAACATATAATTGAAAAATTACCCAAGAGTGTGAGTGCTTAAATTTATACCCATTCCATTAAAATGCAACGTTATAAGGTTACAATAATGGACTGCAACTAAATGAAGTATTCCTGAAACAAAACTATCTCTTAAGCTGGACATGGTGGAGGAGACTTGTAATTCTAGCAGTCTGGAGGCTGAGACAGAAGGGTCCCCTCAAATTCAAGGCCAGCACTGGCTACATAGTAAGGTCCAGGCCAGCCTGGTCTTCAGAGTAAGACTGTCTCAAAACTAAATAAATAAACAGATAAGATAGAAATGCATGAGTCTCAAATTAATGAACACTAAAACAGTTATGCTCAGTAATTAATTTCTTATTAACATGTTAACTTAAAATATAGTGGTTTCTAACTTAAAATTAGGCTCATCAAAACACTAAAATAAACACACACAAAGAGGCCCCAGTGATTAAAAGCACATCGTTTGCAGAGGACTGAGGTATGAGCCCCCACACTCACATGGTGGCTGACAGCCAAATGTCTGTAATACCAGTCCCAGGGGATCTAACACCTCTTCCGGCCTTGTAGGTACCAGGGACACATGCAGTACACTGCTATGCATGCGGACAAAACACCAACATACATAAAACAAGAAGATTCCAAAACATAAAAATATCTTCATAATCAACTGTGGACTATTAAATTAAAATTAAATTAATAATTTGAGTCACTTTTTAGTTCATTCAAAAAAAACAATTTTATGACAAAGAAAAATACTATTATCTTCCTCAATAAACATCTTTGGTCAGTTCTACACTCTGCAACTTGGGGTGAGTTACATGGTCAGTGTTTTTTGTTTTTCATCCTAAGCTATAAATGATACTATTTGTCCCAAAATTATTTTGAAGATTAAATGAGATATTGCCTGAAAACTACTTAGCATAATTAAATCTTAGAAAATTTATCTTAGCTCTTTGTATGCAATGTTAAGAACAGATGCTAATAGAATTTACATGGTCTCTGAAGCATTGACCTCAAAGTTTTAAGTTTACAAAGAGCTCCCACAATGGTTGAAAATAAAACCACTGAGCAAACGCAAGATAATGGAAGTTATTAAGATTATATATTCATAATACATAACATATTTTAGCAAATTAATTCTATTAATCACAAAAAAACTCTTTAACAGAAATAAAAATAAAATTCAATCCTATAGATTACATGTGGCAATAAGGTATATTAATATCATTTGCAGAAACTTGAAGACTCATATTCAGATAGAAATGGATAATGCAAATGAAAAGTAACTTCATTAAAAATGGCTGGCACTCAGAGGTCAAACACCAGCCAGAGCTATGTCAGTCAAACTGAAGAAAGGAACTGAGAAGTAGCCAAAAACACATAAAATCCCAGCAAAGACCCATTTGGCTCATTACATTTCACAATCAAAAGTTTAAAGAGTGAAACTCCTTCTAGAGCCCAGGGAAAGCTGAGTAGAGGTACCCTAGGGATCATTCTTATGGGTGGACCTTCTCTGCAAAAAGCAGGGCAAGCATGAGAGGCGCAGGCAGGGGACGGAAAAGAAATCCAAGTCCAAAATCCTAAGACCCCTTAAGTGGGAAGGACTTTAACCCTGGAAAGGCGAGGGTGAGGGAGGAAGTGGGAGTGCAAGCAGAGACAAGCAGCCAGAGAGGTCCTGTCCACTGATATTCAGACTACCAGGGAAGTGTGATTTCAAACATTTTTAAAGGCAGTTTTATAGGCCTATTGATTACTCTTGTACATTCCAAGGTAACGTGGTTACTTTGTAGTTGACTCATTACTGTAGCAAAGACTCTCAGGAATCAGGATTTTATAAGATCCTTCTCTGTGTCTGAGAGAAAATCAGGAGACAAGGCTCAAACCTAACTGGGATGTACTGTATGCAGGTATGTGCGTGTAACATGCAACTATTTATATAAGAATCCCATTTTTCTTCCTAGGCATAAGTCAATAAATCTTTTCTTCTGCACTATAGATTTCAAGGTCATGGCCAGAGATGTTTATTAGTATAATTACAATGTAGAAATAATACCACTAAGCCTTCAGTTCCAAGTTTCATAAGTTAATGGAAATAAAAGATTAAGGAAAATGCCAAGTGTCTTTTAATTCCCAGACACTACCGCATTCCCAGAGGAGCTCGCTCCTTCTGCAGGATTTTCCCATTGTGTTTACAGTTAGCCTTCAATGGTGCTAAAAATATTTGCCAAAATTGGTTTTATGATTTTTTAAAAATTAGGTTATTTCCCTTTTTCCTTCTGCTTAAAACTACACTAAATCACTTTATTATGGTATCATTTATTATGTGCTGCTATACATAAAGTTAAATTTTAAAATGATTTTAAAGTTTAAGATATTAAGATATGGCATACAGCAGGGGTAGAAAATAGCAAAATTGTGGAACAACTAAAAAGAACTCACTAATACAATGAATCCTAAATGTTAAAGGCCTTCCTCACCAGGATCTCTCTTCCATTTCTAAGTACTCAAAATTGTATGCAGTCCTTAGTCTGATGTGTGCCTTGTGCAAACAGGGCACATATGCAGTGGCAACAGGCTTGACTGGCCTCCCATCCGTAAAGGCTTCATGTGTTAATCACTACTAATGAACAGAGAATCCAAACTTCAAAGAATAAAGCTGGACTTGTGGTCCAGGCCTGGATGTACTGTGCCCATGAGAAAGAGGATGGCACTGTGTGAGAACTTATGGCACCTGGCACCTGAGAACTTTACACCCATCAGAACCGACTGGCCTGTCCAGATAGCTGCGTGGGGCTTTTGGCTGTTTGAGGAAAGTCTTTTTTTTTTTTTTTTTTTTTTTTTTTTTTTTTTTTTTTCTTTTCTTTAGTGTGCTTTCCTTTTTAAAAGCAGCTAACAGTAACAGAGACCTCAGAAAATAAATACCGTGTTAGCTTTCCCACTGAAATAGCATGAATTCCGATACTGTTGAGAGTCTTTACAAACCCTGTGCTGGTTACAGCGTATCTGGCATGCTTAAGGCTAAAGCAAATCTTAACGGGTGACCTAGATCTACTGAGTCTTTCATGTCTTGCCCCTTAGAACAACAAAGCCACTTTCTTACAAGAATGTTAGCTTAAACTAGATCTTCTCCTGATGCCTTGGTAACTTATGAAATGCAAAAAGTGCCCAACAGCCTTCCGGCCAAGGTCTCTCACTGTGAGTCCTGCTGCTGCTTCAAAGTGTGCAGGGCCCCAGCCTCAGCCAAGGAAAGCAGACTGCACGCACCACCCCGCCCTTACCACTCTCCCTGACTGTTCTAGTGTCTCTCGTTCTCCCCTGCTTTTTTTTTTTCCTATCACCATGTCACAGAGTTCCTATTTAAGTATACATCATATGAATCTCTTTTAAGAGCAAGTTTTGAAATGAATTCTCATCAGAGAAAATATGCTGTAGACAGATTTATAGCACCTTATATTTTACTTTCTTAGACTTTAATATCATAAGTAACTTTCATATCCTCTTATTTATCCAAATCTTCAAATCTTTCTTCTTGTCTCTCTCCTACCATTTTAGAACATTTCAGGATGTACTTTCACTTTAGGCATAGTTCAGTTCTCTTAACTTCCTCAAATTGCAGTTGGCCTCAGTGTTCCTTCAGTGAGCATGAATCCTTTTTCTGGCTAATTTCTCAAAGGAGAAAATGCATATCTACTACTTGCACTTTCCATCCACACATGAAATGTAATCAACAGAGTTGGCGGCTTTAGAGTGCACACGTCTAAATACAGAGCCCTATTCTAATATTTACTAGCAGAGAGAAGTTGGCCAGCTTCCTAACATTGCTGCCTCGCTTAGCCAACTGATCTATATAAGAAAACTATTCTGCCTGTATGGTCTCTCCATGTAAATGCTGTAAACAGCAGCATATTCGAGGTATCCATCAGAAAGCGGACACTTGGCAAACAGAAGTGCCTCCCATTGACCGTCACATGAAATCTGCTCTTTTGTCCCATACTCCTCCCTGTACAGCCAGTGCTCTAAATGGCAGGGCGCAGATCCCAGTGTCTTCTGGATGCCAATAGAGAAAAGAAAGTTCACCTACATAACCCTGTGTAGCCAAAATACACTAATTCTCTTACCTGTCTGATTTTAGAAAAAGAAACGCATCGTTGAGGAAATTTTGTTTTAAAATGTAACCATAGCAACCTATAGATTTTTACAGACAACATTTGGGCTTCTGTTGCTCTCCACTTCTATGCCCCTCTTCTGCAGTTCATTTACATATGCAAATGTTTGTGTCACAGAATTCAGGATAGCTATGTTGTTTAAGTCTTTCTTCTGAAAGCTAATCTTCTTTTAGAGTTTCTACATATAAAACAAGACTGTATAATAAACAGAAGCATTTTAACAACTTTCCAGTAAATTCAAACCCACTATTTATGATTTCTGACTGTAAGACATTCCTGAACAGTCTACATGAGTCCTTAGCATCTCTCCTGAGCCAGGTGGGGTGGCGCACGCCTGTAATCCCAGCACTCGGGAGGCAGAGGCAGGCGATCGCTGTGAGTTCGAAGCCAGCCTGGTCTACAAAGCGAGTCTAGAACCAAGGCTACACAGAGAAACCCTATCTCAAAAAACTAATAAATAAATAAATATTTCTCTCATTCCTGTTCTCCTACTTCCTCTTTATCCTTGGGCCTCCAAATGTACCTGAGCATTCTTTCATGCCCTCAAGACCTTTTTCACACTTTACTATAGCCACCAACTATATATATCCTTACTCAAATCTATGATCACCTCAAATTAAAATAAAACTCAAATCGGGGGATTCCAAGATGGCGCCGACCATTAAGCCACGTACCTGATCTACCCCGAGGAGACCAGAGACATAGGAGGAGCAACAGATTGCTGGACTTTGAGAATTGTAGGTGAGTGGGGCCCCAAAGGCCGCAGACCAAACAGGGGGCCTACCCCCCTGGGACTAGCAACATCCCGGAGGTGCTAAACGCACTCCCCAAACTCTGGAATGGAATCCACATGCAAACCGCAGCCTGTATATAAAGCACAGACTCGCGGTTTGGGGAGGGGATTTTCCAGAGTCCCCAGCCAGAGGAGTCTCAGTGAAGAGGGTGAATCTGCCCTAGGATTCCTCCTTCCACACCACCCCAAACTGCAGAGGTCACCCGCCTAGACCGAGTGGAAACAAAGGCGACGGGACCCAGCAGAGACAGCTAAAGTGGGACTGCAGCTCGCTGGCCATCCGAGGCCAAACCTAACACCAATCACAGCTAACTGAGCCCGCAAACAGCGGCAGTGAGAAATCAGCTTGAACTGCCTCCACAGATCCATCGGGAGATGTGGGTCTTGCCTAGAGCTATAGCTGAACTTATTAGCCCTGCGGGAAGACCTGGTTCCGCCAGCTTCCGCCAGAGCTCTGCAACCCTATTGTTCCTAGCCAGCCGCAAGGCACTGGTCCTACGCTCCCCGCTCCCTGCTCCCCAAACGAGAGAGCCCAGCTTGAGATCCTGGCTCGAGCAAGGCAGGCACTCTCACATTATTGGGAGACGAGACATGAATGGGTCGTGTTTGCAGTGTCTAATTGCTGTCCTAGAGTATGAAGGGACCATCATAGCCTGGCGGGAAGATCTGGTCCCGCGGGAGACCGCCAGAGCTCTGCAAAGCTAGTCTTACTAACCGCCCAGCCGCAAGGCCCTGGCCCTGCACTCCCTGCTCGCCGAGGGAGAGAGCCCAGCTGGAGATCCTGGCCCAAGCAAGGCAGGCACTCTCACTTTATCGGGAGACAAAAAGAGGGTCTTGCTTGCAGTGCCTAATTGCTGACCAAGAGCGACCTTGGTCCCTCCAGGCATATAGTACTGGGAGAGGTTGGGCACTGCTACAGGGTGTAGAGGCAGAGCTAAAAGACAACTACATCCCCAGAAGATCTGATCTACCTGGTGTCTTGACTACAAACCCACAGGAAGGACAGGCAGCTGGGATCAACCTACTCAGCCAGAACGTTTGTGTGCGGACCTTATTCTAGGTCCCAAGACTGCTGATCTGAATTACAGCAGTAAAGTCCAAACAGATATCTACTTTGGCTGGCTCAGCCTGGAGCGCAGGGGGCAGAGGAAAATCACCAGGAATGAAACCAGATCACCTACCTGTTCCACAAAAATACGCCCGGATCCCCACAGGCAAGAGCACCTGACCTACAATCAGTCATCAATTAACCACTCTCAACCAGCAAAGGTCACTACAAAATACCTTCCAACATCAGAGCCATCAAAATGACAAGAGGACAGCGAAAGAATGCTATCAAAAACCAAAACAGTTTGACATCTCCGGATCCCAACATTCCTAATGAAAACAACCTAGAGAACCTAACAGCAATGGATAGGCAAGAAAATGACCTCAAGTCCTTACTAAAGAAGATGATAATGGAAGAAACAAATAAAATCTGTAAACAAATTCAGGAGGAGGCAAACAAGAGGGCTGAAGAGTTAAAAGAGTTAAATGAGGCACTTGAAGAATTTCAGAAAAATATAAATAACCAGATGATGGAAATCATTAAAACAGTCCAAGATATGAAGATAAAAATGGAAGCTATGATGCAGGAACACACAGAAGAAAAACGTGATCAAGAGTCTGCAAAGAGGAAAGCAAGCATCTCAGAGGTGGCCTTATCTAACAGATTGCAAGAAATGGAAGAACGAATATCGGGACTTGAAGATACAATCGCAGAACTGGAAACAACCATTCAGGGAAATGCTAAATCTGAAAAGTTCCTAACACAGACCATTCAAGAACTAAAAGACAACATGAAAAGACAAAACTTGAGAATAACAGGGATACAGGAGACAGTGGACAGCCGACTCCACAGCCCAGAACACATCTTTAATCAAATAATGGAGAAAAATGTTCCCAATTTGAAGAAAGAAATGCATACAAGCATACAAGAGGCCTACAGAAAACCAAATAGAATAGACCTGAAAAGAAAATCTTCCCGCCACATAATAATAACAACACAAAATATACAGAACAAGGAAAAAATATTGAAACCGGCAAGAGAAAAAGGCCGAGTAACATATGAAGGCAAACCTATCAGAATTACTCCTGACTTCTCAGCAGAGACCATGAAAGCCAGAAGGGCCTGGACAGAGGTGCTGCAAACTCTAAGAGAACACAGATACCAGGCAAGACTACTATATCCAGCAAAATTATCAATAACCATTGACAAAGAAGACAAGTTATTTCATGACAAAAACAAATTCAAACAGTACCTAGCCACAAATCCGGCTTTACAGAAGCTATTAGAAGGAAAACTCCAACCCAACTGGTCAAACTACAACCAAAACTACATAGGAAATATGTAAATATACCATTGCAAAATCACAACCTCACAAAATCTCAACTGTTACAAATACCAAAAATAAAGGGACTTACCAATCACTGGTCATTAATATCTCTCAGTGTCAATGGTCTCAATTCTCCAATAAAAAGACACAGACTAACGGAGTGGATGCATAAACATGACCCAACATTCTTCTGCATTCAAGAAACACACCTCAACCACAAGGACAGACATTGCCTCAGAGTAAAAGGTTGGGGAAAAATATTCCAAGCAAATGGTCACAAGAAACAAGCTGGGGTAGCCATTCTAATATCTAATAAAATAGACTTTCAACCAAAATTAATCAAAAGAGATGAGGATGGACACTTCGTACTCGTCAAAGGTAAAGTCAACCAAGAAGACATCACAATTTTGAACATATATGCTCCGAATACAAGGGCTCCCACATTTGTAAAAGACCTATTAACAAAGCTTGCCCCACTCATCGATACCCACACATTAATAGTGGGAGATTTCAACACCCCACTTTCACTCAAGGATAGGTCTTTGATTCAAAAACTAAGCCGGGAAATAACCTCATTAACCAATGTCATGAAGCAAATGGATCTAACAGATATCTACAGAACTTTCCACCCAAACGCTAAGGAGTATACCTTTTTCTCAGCACCCCATGGAACATTCTCTAAAATTGATCACATAGTTGGTCATGAAGCAAACCTCAACAGACACAAGAAGATTGAAATAATACCTTGTATCTTATCAGATCACCATGGTCTAAGGCTGGACTTCAACAGCAACAGAAATAACAAAAAGCATTCTAACACATGGAAACTAAACAACCTTCTACTTAATGACACATGGGTCACAGAAGAAATAAGAGAAGAAATAAAAGACTTCCTGAAATTCAATGAAAATGATGGAACAACATACCCAAATTTGTGGGACACATTGAAAGCAGTGCTAAGAAGAAAATTCATAGCACTAAGCGCCTTCAAAAAGAAAAAGAAATTATCCCACATAAACAACCTAACAACACATCTGGAAGCTCTAGAAAAAAAAGAAGCAGAAACACCCAAGAGGAGTAGACGCCTAGAAATAATCAAACTCAGGGCTGAAATCAATAAATTAGAAACAAAGAGAACAATCCAAAGAATCAACAAAACCAAGAGCTGGTTCTTTGAGAAAATTAACAAGATAGACAAACAATTAGCCAATCTAACTAAAAGACAGAGAAACACTATCCAAATTAACAAAATCAGAAATGAAAAGGGAGACATAACAACAGACACTGAAGAAATACAAAGAATCATAAGAACCTACTTTAAAGGCATTTATGCCACCAAATTCAAAAATTCAAGGGAAATGGACAAATTTCTTGACCGATTCCATTTGCCAAAATTGAACCAAGACCAGATAAACAAATTAAATAGTCCTATTTCGTCTATAGAAATAAAAGCAACCATTGATAGTCTCCCAACCAAAAAAAGCCCAGGGCCAGATGGTTTCAGTGCAGAATTCTACCAGACCTTCAAAGAGGAGCTAATACCGATACTATTCAAGCTATTCCGAAAGATAGAAATGGACGGAATATTACCAAATTCCTTCTATGAGGCCACAGTCACATTGATACCTAAACCTCACAAAGATCCAACAAAAAAAAAAGAGAATTTCAGACCAATTTCTTTTATGAACATTGATGCAAAAATACTCAACAAAATTCTTGCAAAGCAAATACAACAGCATATCAAAGACATCATTCACCATGACCAGGTAGGATTCATTCCAGGCATGCAGGGATGGTTTAACATACAGAAATCCATCAATGTAATCCATCATATAAACAAACTGAAAGAGAAAAACCACATGATCATCTCTTTAGATGCAGAAAAAGCATTTGACAAAATCCAACACCCATTTATGTTCAAAGTTCTGGAGAGATCGGGAATACAAGGCACTTATCTAAACATAATAAAGGCTATATACAGCAAACCAACAGCCAATATTAAATTAAATGGAGAGATACTCAAGGAAATCCCTCTAAAATCGGGAACCAGACAAAGCTGCCCTCTGTCCCCATATCTCTTCAATATAGTTCTTGAAGTTCTAGCCAGAGCAATAAGACAGCAAAAGGAGATCAAGGGGATCCAAATGGGAAAGGAAGAAGTCAAATTATCCCTATTTCCAGATGAAATGATAGTGTATATAAGTGACCCCCAAAATTCCACCAGAGAACTCCTACAGCTGATAAACACCTTCAGCAAATTGGCAGGATACAAAATAAACTCAAAAAAATCAGTAGCTTTCCTGTATACAAATGACAAACAGGTAGAGGAAGAAATTAGGAAAACTACTCCCTTCACGATAGCCACAAACAATATAAAATATCTGGGAGTAACTCTAACCAAGCAAGTGAAGGACTTATCCGAAAAAAAACTTCAAACCTCTGAAGAAAGAGATTGAAGATGACATGAGAAGATGGAGGGATTTACCTTGTTCATGGATCGGGAGAATCAACATAGTAAAAATAGCCATCCTACCAAAAGCAATTTACAGATTCAACGCAATCCCTATCAAAATACCTACAAAATATTTTGAAGATATTGAAAGATCAATTCTCAAATTCATATGGAGAAATAAAAAACCCAGAATAGCAAAAACAATCCTATACAACAAAAGATCCTCCGGAGGAATCTCCATACCTGATCTCAAGCTGTACTACAGAGCAACAGTAATTAAAACAGCATGGTACTGGCAAAGCAATAGTCTGGTGGATCAATGGAATCGAATTGAAGACCCAGAGATGAATCCACACACATTTGCTCACTTGATTTTTGACAAAGAAGCCAAATCTATTCAATGGAAAAAGGATAGCATCTTCAACAAATGGTGCTGGTCTAACTGGATGTCTACATGTAGAAAAATGCAATTAGACCCTTATTTGTCACCATGCACAAAACTCAAGTCCAAGTGGATTAAAGACCTCAACTTAAAACCAGAGACATTAATTCAGTTAGAGGAAAAAGTGGGGAAGAGCCTGGGACACATAGGCACAGGAAACAACTTCCTGAACAGTACACCAACAGCCCAGGCCTTAATGTCAACAATTAATAAATGGGACCTCATGAGGCTGAGAAGCTTCTGTAAGGCAGGAGACACTGTCAAGAGAACAAAGCAACAGCCTACAGATTGGGAAAAGATCTTCACCAACCCTTCATCTGACAAAGGTTTAATATCCAAAATATATAAAGAACTCAAGAAATTAAACACCACAAAACCAAACTACCCAATTGCGAAATGGGGCTTGGAACTTAACAGGATTCTCAACAAAGGAATATCAAGTGGCCGAGAAACACTTAAAGAAATGCTCGTCCTCGTTAGTCATCAGAGAAATGCAAATCAAAACGACACTGAGATTCCATCTTACACCCATCAGAATGGCTAAGATCAAAAACTCAAATGACACCACATGTTGGCGAGGATGTGGAGAGAGAGAGGAACACTCCTTCATTGCTGGTGGGAATGCAAACTAGTACAACCACTTTGGAAAGCTATCTGGCGCTTTCTCAGAAAAATGGGAATAGGGCTTCCTCAAGACCCAGCTATCCCACTCCTTGGAATATACCCAGAAAATGCCCTACCACACAACAGGGACATATGCTCAACCATGTTCATAGCTGCTTTATACATAATAGCCAGAACATGGAAACAGCCTAAGTGTCCCTCAGTAGAAGAATGGACTAAGAAACTGTGGTATATTTACACGATGGAATACTACTCAGCTACCAAAAACGAGGAATTCACGAAATTTGTGGACAAATGGATTGATCTAGAAATTATCATAATGAGTAAGTTCACCCAGAAGCAAAAAGAGACAAACGGTATATACTCACTTATATCAAAACACTAGTCCAAGGGATACGTACCATGAAAATCTCTACTTACCAAGAAAGTGGGTCAGAGGAGAGGACATCCGATTGAGACTTTAGGCAAGAGTAGCATGGAAGAAAGGGGAAATAGTAGGACCCACAGGGTCCTGGAAACCTACAGGAAGAACTTTATGACAGGCAGATCTGGATCCTGGGGTCCTCCTCAAACTAAGGCACCAGCCAAGGAGAATATAGGCAGTAAGCTTCAAGCCCCTACCAAGACCTGGCCGACGAACAGGATATTCTCCACCATTGAGTGGAGAGTGAGATCTGACTCTCACACAAACTCTGGTGCCCCTTTTCTGACAATGTCCCCTGGATGGGGAGACCTGGTGGCATTCAGAGGAAGGACAGCAAGTTACCAAGAAGAGACTTGATATTCTGAGAGCATATATAGGGGGAGGAGGTCTCCCTCAGTCACAGACATAGGGGAGGGGAGAAGGAGAGAAATGGGAGGGAGGGAAGAATGGGAGGAAACAGGGGAAGGGCTAACAATCTAGATGTAATATGAATAAATTAATAAAATTAAAGAATGGAAAAAAATAAATAAAACTCAAATCATAATCATTCCCAAAGATCCAATGTCCTCTTCTGTCCTCCATGGGCATGCGCACACATGGCATACATACACACCAACACATAAATAAGTAAAATTTTTTAATTAAATAAACATTTGTGTTCCGCAACTAATTCAAGAAATCCAGTTGAAAGTGACACTTCCTCTTTGTACCAAACTCTATGTCAAAAGCAGGAAAATTATCTTCCTTGAAGATTTAGACAAAAGGAGAAAACTTTCTAATCTAGAAGTATAAGTCAGGAGTAAATCAAAATACAGGAAACAAAAGTGAATACAAAGACTGAACTCAGAATGAACAGACAACTGCTTGCCTTTCCCTCAAGCATAGAGAGCCCACTGCAAACACATAAATTTGTGGAGAGGTGGTGGCTTTACTCCACAAAACAAACCAAAACCAAATAAAAATTGGAAGAGTTCTCCAAGGGCTAAATAAGCAACCAACTGTGAATGCTGGTGCCAAGAAGGAGTCCTGCACACTCCTTAGGGGTCACCCGCAGCTTATAAGCAACTTACAGCCCATTCATTCTAAAGCAAACCAGTCAGTCACCAAGGCTTGACTATGAACAAGGAACCCTTAATTAGCTTTCCTTTCCTTCATTCTTAAATATGGGTGCCCAAACAAAGCTTTCAATAAATTTGATGAAAGACTGTGTTCCAGCTACTAGGACTACATAACAAATTACTCCAAAATATAATGGTGTCAAACTACTGTTTGTTAGGGTTGTATGCACTCTCTCCATCAGAGCACAGGCTACAACGCACAGACTGCTATCCTCTGCTCCATGTGCGGCTTGGCTGAAGGCCAGTGAGCAATCATCTCAAGGTGCACTCACACATCTGGCTGTTGTTGGTAGTTTGTTGCATTAGACCTTAGGCAGGGTGTTAGCTGAACTAATGCATGCATAGTTCACTGTGTGACTCAAGCATTCTCAGAGAACAATACCTATATTTCAACAAAAAAAGAGAAAGACAGAAATGGAAAAGGAGGAAGGAGGCCAAGTCATGAGAATATGAATTAAGCTTTTTATGATGAATTCTCAAAAGTCATATTGTGTTACTTCATTAAAACTCGCACAAATTCAAAGAAAGGGAAATAGGCTCTGTGCCACAAAAGGAAGAGGCAAGATTCTGGAAGCTCTGAGGGACCACAGATATTGCTGTGGTTTTTTTTTTTTTTTTTTCAATATAATCTTCCATACCATCCAACATTTAAAAAAAGATGAACAGAAATAAATGGGGGAAATGGTATAGATATAAGTAGTTCAAAACAAAGAGTATTCTTCTGGGCATATACCCAAAAAAATGTTCCACCATACAACAAAGACATTTTCTCAACTATGCTCACAGCAGCTTTATTCATAATAGCCAGAAATTGCAAACAACCTTGATTTGTAGGTTTTTTAAGTAATATATCTTATTACAACTTATTAACTGAGTGTACGTCACTTATAACCTGACTAACCAAAACAATAGGAAGCAAGGATTAAAGAACACAATAACAAAACCGTAAGGATATCAGTTATGAGGAACAATTCTCCTAGTGTAATCAGCAGGATTTCTTCTGCTGGAACCTGGAGTAACCAGACCCGGGAGCCCCAGCAGGAACCAGAGCCCAGGAGCCTTCCCTAGAGCAGTTCTCTCTAGGAGCGTCTCAAAGTGGAGTGATGAACAGCCAAAACCTATCCAAAGTCTCCAAAAGGCCCCGCCTCCAGCTATGGGCTCATTTACATATCTCCTCCCAGAGTCTGTTCAGCTGGCAACAATCAAGCTCCCACAGGAGGTAGTTGGTCTTCTAGTGGATTAACCTCACGTGTTCTCTCACAAGACTGCTCCGATCCCACACTTGGGATCCTAAAAAACAGGTTTATCTCTCCTTCATTGATTTCCCTCAACAGAAGAATGGATAAAGAAAATATGGCACATTTACACAATGGAATACTACTCAGTTATTAAAGGCAAGGAAATAATGAAATTTTCAGGCAAAAGGATGGAACTAGAAAGGATCATCCTGAGTGAAGTAACCCAGACCCATGGTATATACTCACTTATAAGCAGATATTGGCCACATATTATATGACCAACCAATTCCTGGCCCAACCTGAGACCCCCGCCATGAGAGAGAGCCAACTCCTGACACCATTAACAATACTCTGGTATGTTTACAGGCAGGAGCCTAAATTAACCATTCTCTAAAAGCCCCCTCCCCAGAAGCTGATCGAATCAGATGCTGAGACTTACAGGCAAGCATTAGACAGAGCTCAGAGAGTCCTAAGGAAGAGCTGGGAAAGGATAAAAAGACCCAGAGAGGACAAGAAAGCTGCAGAAGACCAACAGAGTCAACTAACCTAGACCCATGGGGCTTACAGAGACGGAAGCACCAACCAAAGAGCATGCATGGACTGGACCTAGGTCCTCTACACATATGTAACCTATGGGCAGTTTGCTCTTCATGTGGGTCTCCTAATAAGTTGAGCACGTGCTGTCTATGATCTGGACTCTGTTGCCTGCTTTCCATCACTTCATCCTAACCAGTCTGACTTGTCTGACCTCAGTGGATAAATAGGAGCTCAGTCCTAATGTAACTTGACATGCTGGGGTGCGTTAGTGGGGGCTCCTCTTTTCTGAGGACAAGGGGAGGTGAATGGAGGGAAGAGAGTAGGAGGGAGAGGCTGGGAGGAGAGGAGGGAGGAGACTACAATCAAGATGTAAAGCGAACTGCAGAAAATGTACATATTTGTAATTGTTAAACACTGTCTTAGTTAGGATTTCACTGCTGTGAAGAGACATCATGACCACAGCAACTCTTATAAAGAACAACATTTAATTGGGGCTGGTTTACAGTTGCAGAGGCTTAGTCATGGCAGGAAGCTTGGCAGGATACAGGCTGGCATGGTGCTAGAGATAGAGCCCAGAGCTCTACATCTTAACCGTCAGACAGCAGGAGACTGTGTGCCACCCTGAGCATGGCTTGAACATATAAGACCTCAAAGCCCACCACACAGTGACACACTTCCTCCAACAAGGCCACACCTACTCCAATAAGGCCACACCCCCTAATAGTGCCACTCCCTGTGGGCCAAGCATTCAAACATATGAGTCTAAGGGGGCCATTCCTGTTCAAACCACCACAAAAACAATAGCAGTCTAGAACTTAAGAAGAAACATACTACTTTTTAAAGAACAATAGATTAAAAGGTGGCAAAACATATCAGCAGATCTTCTAAAGAGAAACTAGGTTTTACAAATCTAAAACAAAAGAACTGAGTATATAAACATAAAGACATATAAGAGCCACAAAAGACCAAGCGCTCAAACATACGTGCCTTTAGACAACATTTCCTACTTACACCACAATACTATTTACAGTTCACGTTTATTATATGTAAGGTAGTTGTACAGAGAATGTAAAACCTGCTTACAGTGGCTGCATCATTAACAAGACTCGAGATCCTCCTGAGCACTCAAAGGGATGACAACCACCTTGCCTCCACTTAATCAAAGAAATAGTTTCTGAATTCATGGTAGGACAACTGATCAGCTTAATGCCAAATCTCTTTACTCCTTGTCTGTACTTTCCCTTACCAATCATATAATTGGTATTTTAAGGAAAAAAAGGCTTTAGCAATCTGAATTCTGAAAATATGGCGCATTGGCAGGTATATTTCTAATAGCATGAACTAGGAAAGTTCTCTGAGATTCCAGCATAGAAAGGGAAGAAACACTCAATTTAATTCTTCTTCTTTTTCTGTTTTCATACCAAAAGAGTAATTTGAGAGAGTTAAGTGGAAGAGAGAAAAAAATCAAATTTATTCAATATATTCAATTAACATTATTCCTCTAAGAATAATAAACAGATCATTATTATTCAAGTCTGAGTATCCCTGGGAAAGAGAAAAACGTTAACATCCAGCTAACCTGCACTGTCAAAGCCATGTGCATAATGATGCTCTCAGAACAGTACTCTGAGCCACACTGGAATCCTAGCAATGACTTGACCACTCAGAGGAAATAGCATCAGCAAAAAAGTACATTAAAAGAAACCATTCTTTTTATTGAATTTTTAGACTAAGATATAGTTACATCATTTGCCCCTTCCCTGCCCTCCCTCCAGCCCTTCCCATGGCCATGTGCCCTTCTTCAAACCTCTCCTGTGCTAGTTAAAACCCACAAGAAAGTAAAAAGTGACTGTGAGAGCCACTAAAGAGAGGAATAGCAGATTCCAGTGATAAAAAGAATGAAATGAGAAAAATGGACGGGGGGGCCTCTAACTTGAGAGGGAGAGAGAGGTCAATGCAGAAAGAAATGGGCAAGGAGAAACAAGTAATACCAAGGATATTTAATAAAGCCTCAAGAGATCGTGTTATTTTATTATTTCATAAAATTATACATAATAAATATGTGTATACATATATATTTTAATGAAGTCATGCCACTTTGGTTGAACTGTTCCCCACCATAGCCAAAGGCCAACACTCCACACACACACAGTACAGGCATGAGGAGCCTCCGTGCGAGTTCCACAGAGTAGTCCACGTGACTTCCAAACAATATCGAATGTTCTGTCGCCCCTATTGCCGAAGGCACCACATACTTTGGACACAGGATCTAACCTGAAAGCCTCCTTCCCACAGTGTGGCTTTCATGGTACCAAACACGTTCTGCACATGTTGCCAAGGAAAGGAAGCAACTCATGGTCCTGGCAAGCTGTGCTGCCGAGGAGCTATTGCAATGGGCAGCATGGCAAGACATCTCTAAAAGTGCAGCAGTGGTATTCAGATCTTCCTGATAATCAACCGCTGTCTAATTGTTCTTAAGACACACTCAGGAGGGACTAAATCATCCCCGGTACTAGAAACCTAGTCGGCTACCCAGGGTTAGTGAGCTCACAAGTCTTAGAAGAAAATCTATACCATCCTTCTACAAGACCAGCGCAACTGCTAGCCGCATTCTAAAGCTTGTCCTCATGCCTTGTGACAGCAATAGAACTATTGCAGAGAACCACAACGTGTCCTAATGCGCAGGTCAGTGGGCTGTGTGGACATCAGCACCACACACACTTGTACAGTGGAACTCGAGCCCCGTGGAAGACGGATGCAGAAAGACTAGAAATAATCATCCTAATCAAAGTACTAAAATGGTCTAATATAGAAAATAGTAAAGGTATCATAAAAAGGGCACTAAGTAACACGTGTACAGTGTCAAGGTTTTTGTTGAAGGGCTGATATAAGAAAGCAACCAGTTTCCTGCATAAAATTGGCTTTTTGTATAATAAAAGGTATATCCTAATTACAAAAAAGAAAAATTCTGTAATATTCACAATTTTTATCTAAACCTTAACTCAGACAGGCTCTAAAGGTCCAGATGAGACCATGTGAATCAAAGTACCTGCCACCCCCTGGGTACAGCTGTTGGAAGTAACAAACAGAAAACTGAACATACAAGCTGGAGAAATGGGCTAGGAATAAAAGCACTTGGTGCTCCTGCAACAGACCTCGTTTCAGTTCTCAGAGTCCACATGGTGCCTCACGAGCAGCAGTAACTCCAGTTCTAGGGGACTCAATGCCCTCTCTGGCCTCCACTGGCACCAAGTACATACGGAGTGCACATGCATACATACAGGCAAAACAATCATACATATAAAAGGTATGCATAACAAAGACAATGCCCAACATATGTCATAGAGTATGTTCCTAACAGCAAACACATGCACACACATATATATTTACAAATCACACAAATATACTGACTTAAAAGTCTACGTAAGAACAATACATACCTTATGGTGTTATGTATACTATGTAAACATACACTATAAAATGTAAACTTCTACAGTATATATGCATCTACTTACAACGGTGTGTATGCCTATATAGAATGATCCAGACGGGGTGTGTGTGTAAATATGATTTGAAAACAGAAAAGCCAGTTTGTTGAGCTGGCTCTATGCCTGAGGAGTACAGCATCTGGATGGCATGCCTGAGGTCTGGGGTCCACAGCCTAACAAGAGAAAAGGGGTGTGGGGAGCCAGTGTCTCATTTTTTTTTTTTCATTTAGAAAAAGCAATACTTTTGATTATGAGTTGTACAGTTGCTTGTAAAGCTCTGTGCTGTTCAGGCTGCTTCATTGTGTGATGGTTGGGAGGCTAGGCACTCCTGGGCACACTGGTTAAGATCAAGTAATTAGGGGGCCTGATGGAGAAGCCCGCGTTCACTACTGCCCACTGTCTGTACGGGGACAGCATCTGAGAAGTGGCACGCCACACAGGTGCTCTCCTTATTCTATCAGGCAAATACTCCTAAACATGCAAAAATATGTTATGTTTATCGAGTTTCCCTCCAAGTAAGTATAAAATATTTCTCTTTTTTTCAAATGTAAAATATGAAGATCTCCTGTATTAGCAAATCAGAATCAGAATTTTTCAGCATAAAACCTCCTTTAGAAGTATGAAGAGCTGAAAGACAAGCGAGCTTGCCAAGCGATGCAGCCGAAGTGTTTAACTTCTGTATAAGGCAACTTCATCAAGGATAATGTCTAGTTCTTTGAAATTATTTTTGCTCCACATATGCAGCTATAATATTCATCTGATTGTGTAGGGACTGCCAACTAATACGATGCAAAGTCTTTGTATCGCATTGATCTGACTATACATTCTCAATGGCATCAGTTCTCTTTTCTCAAAAAAAAAAAAAACTAAAATAACAACAACATAAAAATATGTGAACAGGGGCTGGAGAGATGGCTCAGAGGTTAAGAGCACTGACTGCTCTTCCAGAGGTCCTGAGTTCAAGTCCCAGCAACCACATGGTGGCTCACAACCATCTATAATGTGATCTGATGCCCTCTTCTGGCCTGCAGGTATACACACAGGCAGAGCACTGTATATATAATAATAAATAAATAAATCTAAAAAAAAAAATATGTGAACAAAAAACATCTGTGGGAAAAATATATTGCTCCTTTTTATGGTTAATGCACAATGACACAACATGCTTTTCTGATGTGGCAGAGGATCTTGACTTTGATGTGCTGTTCCCAGTACTGTAAGAATAATACTTAATGCTAATAACTATGGAATTAGACTGCTGCTCTTATACCTGTGAAGAAAAATATTATACCTGAAAAAAACCCTATCCAATGCTTTAAAGGAAAAAAATATACAAAGTCTGAAACAGCAGTGTCCTTGGCTCCTGCTTGACTGTTCTTTTCTGAGTGCACAACCAACAGCACCATGTGATGTCCATCTGAAGCATAAGCTTTGTTTGAAGCAGTATCCCTACGCAGAGCAGGCTGGACTTGAACTCACAGAGAGCTGCCTGTCTCTGCCCCTCAAGTGCTAGGATTAAAGTCGTGAGCACCACATTAACTGTATCAGAAGGGTTTTTTTTTTTTTAATTTTCTTTATTTTTGTGATTATAATTAGATCACTTTCCCCTTCCCTTTCTTCCCTCCATATCTTTCCATATGCCTTCCCGTTCTCTTTCAAACCCATGGCCTCTTACACACACACACACACACACACACACACACACACACACAGGGCAGGGAGTAAGCACATGCTAAGTACATACATACAATCTGTGCAATCTGTGCAGTGTTTCTTGTGTTATGTCTGTACGTGCCCTTCTAGATCTGATCATTTGGTACTGGATGTGTACCAAATGGGGAATGATTAAAAACATTGTAGCACATTCATGAGACAAAATATTGCACAAATATATTTTTGAAGGATATGAATGTTTTTATTTTGTCATAAAAGAATAAGTTTTAAGAAATGTTTTTAAGTTTTAAGTAGCCATTCCTAAATGGCAAACCCATACATCCAGCTGCTAACAGATCACCCTTAACTTATCTCCTTCATATCTATCTTCCAAACACAAACAGGACCCTCAAGCACCCTGACTCCTACTGCCCTGGGTCAGCCGCCATCACTGTCGGCCAGGATTCCACTGCAATCTCCTCATTTCTTTGTTTCTGCTTTCATGCACCTCCGTTCTGTATTCTAATGTGTGCCAGAATAAGGCTTTAACAATGCAAATGAAAACAATACCTCCTCTCCCTAAAATCAGAATACAAGATATAGCATATCTCTAGGTTGATTTGTGATATTTTTAATAATGGTTGTATACAACAATAAATGGGATTGCATAGAAGGTTTTTGTTTATTAATTTTACAAAAAGCATTCTTGGTTACAAAAGACAAGTTAAGATGTTTGTAAAATAATTATGCAAAGTAAGTTGAACTATATAATATAAAATATTTTAAATATTTTTTAAAATATAATCTAATCAAAGTACTCAATTAATAACTGATAGTTTTAACTTCATATAATAACTGAGAATAAATTTAAGGATGAAATCCCCTGGCAATGGGCAAAGAGACACCCTGTTGGTGGTGGTTCTCTTATATTAGTCAGTGGCAGAGCAGATTTAAGGCCTATGTTCATCCTACCTTGATGCTTGGCTTGTTGGCCAAAGCTGTCTTATGCCTAAGACTCATAAACCAAATAAAATAAAATAAAATAAAATAGAGGCAAAGCAGTGCAGGAGGAGGAAGACAGAGACCTGTGGACTGCCATCCCAGCCTCAGACTTGCCTTCCAGCATATGGCACAGGAGGGCTAAAGACACCCATTTGCTGCCACACCATGCAACATGGATTAAGGATGTTGCCCAGGGTCCTTCCTGCCAGCTGCATGGCCAGGCTGCAGCGGAAGCCACCACACTGTGATGCTCAATGGGAGAGGAAGACGAGTGGAGCAGCTTGAGCATTATAAAGAATGATGGAACTGAAGCCTCGAGGGTGGAGAGGTGTAGCCAGCTCTGCCACCTGGGCCGTGGTGAGGTCCCAGTCCAAGCCATGTCTGAGTCCGTGGCTACACAGTGGCAGGGGTCAGTGTCTATGTGTGTGGTTCATATTACCACTAGAAAACATGGGGATGTCCTAGCCAGGGCAGCTGCCAAGAACCACGTGAATGCTTAGGCTTTACATAATTGGCCCCAGCCCGCACTGCCTGTAGCACTCTGGAGAGCTGGCCTTGTGCCTCACCCAGGCAGCTAGCTCAGTGGAGTTGCGATGTTGGGGTGTGGGTAAGCCAGCCCCAAGGGCATGAGTGTGGAAAAGCTGATCTTGTCACTTGTCTTTCATGGGGTGGCACAGCCGCAGAGGTGATGCCCTCACCGGTCTCGCCCCTCACCACCTGCAGCAGTCAGGAGAACTAGCCCTGATGTCATAAGAGCTGGTGATCCGTCCCTGTCCCTTGCCCACTCCGGCACTTGGGAGATTTGGCCTCGCCACTCATCTGGCATGAGGTGGCGTGGGTGCCAGAGTGATGCCCTCTCCCTCCCTGCCTTGCCATTCGCAGTAGCCTAGAAAACTAACCCTGGTGTCATGAGATCGGGAGAGCTAGTCCTGCCCCCTCACTGGCTGTACCACTAGGGAGAGTGGGCCCTGAATCCTGATTGGGCAGCACAGTGGAACTCGCTCTGAAGGCTTAAGTGCAAGTGAGCTACCTCCCACCCCAGGGTATGAGAGCAGGAGAGCTGATCCTGCCTCCTGCTGTGGTGTTGAGTGGCCTCCTAGCAGGAGCAGTGCTGGAGAGCTCACCCTGCTTGCATGGATAAGGGAAAACTAGCAGACTGACCAGATCAGCTACCACCCAGGCCCAGATGCGGAGCTCTGAATTGGCCCACCCCAAAATCAGTATCATCTGCGAATGGTTGGGATGTACGAAACAGCCAGTCTTTCTGTTCCAAAGCTGCACGATCTCCATGACACCCGGCAACAACAGGATAACTGGGAGGGGACTGGGAAAGGACACAATATTAATGGTGTCACAGAAGCCAGAGATCTCTAACAATGAACGTTTATGCAAGTGAAGATGTGTGGACAGAGGGATATACTGTGGGACACACTGCCATACTACAGCTTCCACAATATTTGTTTATGGTTTGTGTTGTTGGTGACGGTGGTGGTAATGGTTAGTTGATAGGTTGTGTGTTTTATTTTGTGGGGGAGGTTGCAAGGGTGAAAGATGGATACGAGGTCACAGAGATGAGTGGGACTGGGGTGCATAACGCAAAACTCACAATCAATAACAAGTTTAAAAATAAGCATGGAAAAGCATGTTTAGCTACCTATAAAAAATGCTCTTTGAAAACAACAACATATATCTTAAGCTTAAATAAAACTGTAGGTATTATATTTCAGTATAAAAATGACATCCCATGAATCTTTTAGCTTTTAAATTGAGTTTTCTGCCAAGCTATCTTCTTGTGCCTCATCTTCAAGACCTGAGATCCTCCCTTCCATGTCCTGTGCCCTGTTAGTGACGTTTACCTCTGAGGTTTGTTTGACTTCCTAAACTTAATTTACAGATTTATTTCAGTTCGGCATCTCTTTAGTGATTCCTTTCCTTTGTTAAGTTCTACTTTGTGTCTTAAATTGCTGTCTCTATTTCATTCAACTACTTATGTTTTCATGGACATTTATTCACATCGTCTTTAATATTTTTGAACATATTCATAATTGCTATTTTGAAATCTTTGTCCTATGCTTCAGCTAAATTGTTTTCTCTGGGCCTATTAGGTAATGCTGTTGCTGGATTCTGGGAGTATATTGTCTTGGTCACCCATGTCTGTGGTTTTGCACTGGGATCTAAGCATCTGGAGTTATGATGTCTGAGAGGTTTCATAATATAAACATTTGATCTCACCTTTGATAGGCAGGTGTTTCACTCTTTGGTTACTGTTTCCCCAATAGGGGTCCTATCCAAGTATGACAGCTATGGGTCCCTGAATCTTAGCTACTGTAGATCCCTGGTAGAAACTAATCTGCAGGTCCTAGGGGAATCAAAATTACTGTAGACAGGCTAGAAGGAAAAGTTTAAAGGGGTATCAGGAAAGACACTGGGTGCACACCAAGAGGCTGAGTCTTATGGGAATGGAAGAGAGCTGGGAGGAGGGACTCAGTAGGCAGGCAGCAGCAGGTCTGAGTAGCCTGAAGAAACAAGAATGGAGAAGAGGAAGGAAGATAAATCTGAATCTTAGCCTAGTGCAGTGCTGTGGGTACCTGGTAGAGATTCTGTTGTTTGATGGGGAGTCCTAATGGAATAATGATAGCTATATAGAGAGGCTAACAGAAGAAACCGTAAGAGAATGACACCCATTTCCTTTAAGGGGAGTAGGGTAGGTTTTTGGTTGCTTTCTTGGGCTATAGAGGATCATCAATGGAGATGGTTACAAGTTATTATTGGTATCATTTAGAAGGAAAACAAGGTTAGACTCAGCAATGTCTCTCTTTTCCCTTAACTTACATTCTTAGGTTGGAGATAGGGGTTGAAAAGAAAGAATGGAGGGAAATATAGAAATATATAGGAAAGATAGAACAAAAAGTAGATTAGTGAATCTACTCCTCAACTTAATGCCTCAATTGTCACTCATGAGTTTATTTTTAATTCACTGGTATAGAATTTTGTATATAGATACAAATAAGTTTAATTCTAGATACATTAGTATAGAATTCAAATGTAAGTTTTTCTACACACACACACACACACACACATATATTCTAATATGAGGTATTGTAGCCATATAACTCAATTAGAATACAAGGTTTACTTCCAATACTTTGAAAGTGCTATTACAGGCTGTTTGAGATAAATAAGTTATACAAGTTAATTATTAGCTGACCAAATCATGGTCATGTCAACCACTAGTCTACTTTTATCATAAGAATATACATCTTAGGTGCAACAGATAGATATGATTCTATAGAAAGATAAGGTAGGATAGTTAGATAAGGTCTTCAAAAACCTCAGAGACATACAGAGTATGGCATTAAAAATATTTTTTATTATTTTAAAGATCCACTGACAATGAGACTGAAAACCCTCAGCCTACCTCAAAGAGGATGATGAGCATCAAAGAACCTCCTTATGGAGATGACTTCAAACATGGCAAACAAGCCATTGGGCAAAATGTCCTTGTTTCTACCACAGACAGAATTCTGCATAAAATAGGGCAAGCTTGGTACAGGCAGAGTTGACAGTCAAACTCTGCCAAGACAGAGTAAGCAAGTCCTCAACAGTTCCTGCCTCACAAATATGTCAGATATATTGGGCCAGAAGGCTGAAGAAGATGCTCGAACATAATAGAGAGTTTTGGATGACTATTCAGGTAGCAAACTGTCTCTGTCATCTTCTCATTTGGAAAGCTACTAACCTGCACTCCTGGCATACTCAGGTAATCAAGTTTATTCCTTCTCAAGTCTCTGATGGAGTTGAAGACCAGGTAGCTTAGTTTTATAATGAAGCTTAGTTGTTTAGGGGTAAAGATGTTTTTAAGTCTAGACAGATGTTTTAAGTTGATAATGACAAGGTGTGATGGAGATTGATTTACATTCAGAATTTTAGGTACACCAAGATAGGAAAGATTTTTTTTTCTTCAAGGCTATCAAATACAAATAGCCAGAACCCTAAGAATGAAACATTTATCTAATTCTTGATTATGTCATGGTTCTTCTTGCTATAGGTAGTTTATTGTATATATGTGGAATAATATAAATGTATATGTAAAAAAATAAAATTTTAATTAAAATAAATAAATAAGTAAATAAAAAATGTTTTTTTAAAGGCTGAAAAAGGTTTTAGGAGAAAACTAGGGGTACCCTGAGTCCACACCAAGAGTTTGAGTCCTAAAGGGATGGCGGTTGGCTGGGAAGAGGCATGGCTAAGATCTCTTACAGAATCACCTACTGTGCATAAATCTTTATTTTTAACCTCTCTCCAAACCATTCTCTCTCACCATTGTGAAGGATTTTTCATGAACAAAACTATAAAACTGTGATAGAGAATGTAAGGTTTCATGATACAGTTTCAGCTGCCATTATTAAATTCTCACTAACCATTAGGATGTCGGTATTCTTATAACTAAATAGAAGGTATATCTCCACAAAGGTAAGTACTGTACTTTCCAAACAGAGAAGGTTTCAATACTTGTAATCATAAATTAGATGGCCAGTTCTTATTTTTAAGGAAGATAAAGCAGGAGATTCTTTTTAGATGATCCTGTATGTATAAAATACTTTATGTGTTCCATAAATAATGAACATTTACTATGCTACAGTTACAATCAAAAATTATAAGAATTTACTAAATGCTTAACTTTTCAGGAAGGAATAAATCTACATAAATACAGCTATTCTAAAACTAAATTATTCAGTCTTTGGGAGAAGAGTAACAGAAAGAGGGCTTTGGAGCGAAGCCTGGGCTAGCTTTCAAATCATAGCCTTCGTCTTCAGCTTCCTGCATGCTGAGATGATAGGCATGTGCCTCTCTATTCAGACTACCCAGTCATTCCTAACCTCAAATTTACTAGAGAGAAGTAGAAAGCCTGCCTTTCACATAAGCATAGTGCTTCAGTAGAACTGCTGTGATGCTCAGTCTTCTGCATTGCTGTCATTTTTGCTAAAATTATTGTCACTTCCAGAGCTGCCACTTACAAGATTCTCATTTACTCTTATTCCCCAATCCTACCAGTGTATTATTTATGGTCCATTTTATTTTTAACATATTATCCAACATTACATATACACTAAACCAAAGAAGTGTATCATCAAATTAAGATTTGCAAAGTAACCCAGGGAAAATCAGCTTATCTGGGGACAGTGACATGGATATGCACATGAACCAAGTCCAAGACTGGCGCCAGAAGCATCTGTGGAGGTCAGTGGTCTCTACTTTCCTGTGTTCTTCAGTACATGAGCGTTAATTAACATAAAACTATTGTCACATTTGAAGACATTTACAGCCTTGACTTCAGCACATTTTATATTCGTACCACCTGAGGTACAAGTTTTCTTATTTGATGTTCAATCATGTGACTCATAATGCTGGCTTCCCCCAAAGCTTTCTGTGCGTTTTCTATCCTACCGTAACATCCTTGCTGGGTGATTTTCAAGCTCTTTTTATAGGAACATTGGTTCTACGAAATCGAAACCATTTTCAAAATAATTTCTCAGTAAACTGCATACACTAAAGCTCTACGTTCATGTGTGGGAGGCTGGGGTTTCTGTTCTGTAGTAACATTTTCACCATCCCATCCCCAGAGCAGCTGCCAAGTTCCCATGTGTCCAGCAGACATGCTCTCTAGTGGCCACCCCCAGTCGCCCTTCCTGACTTCTGGCTGCATGCACATGTTCTCTAAGTTATGAGTTATAAGGCACAAATCTTCCTGTTTTGATGATCAACTCCAGCCTTCAACCAGTCGACAAGCTCCAAGAGCTATTTAGACTTCCATTCCTTACTCTTTATTTCTGGGAGGGAAATATGTGTTCTCTTTAATCTTGGTTGCTTACCACAAAGTTCACTTGTTATGCAGTAGGTAGCTTCCATTTACTATAATTTGTGTGAGAAAATTAATTTCTAATGCGTTCATGTTGAAAAACTTGAACTTTTTAAAGCTGCTGCATCGTGGCGACTCTGTCCTCGTGAATGGATGTGAATGGATATGTCGTCATGAATGGATATGCTGTCATGAGTGGATGTGTCCTCATGAGTGGATGTGTCCTCATGAGTGGATGTGTCCTCATGAGTGGTGGAGCTCTGTTACAGTGGACAAAGAAAGGCCTAAGACATGGCATGTGGAACTATGCCATGTACAGTCTTTATCATTTATTCTTTTTTTTTATGTTTACTTGTTTGCAATTTTACAAATATGTCTAAAAATCTTGAGCTCACAGGTCATAACCTAATATAGTAAGAAAGAAAAACCATACAATTGTCTCAATGGATACATAGAATATATTTTCAATATCCAACATCAATTCATAATTTTTTAAATATGTACAATCTAGGAATAAAACGTCTTTAATTCAATAAGGATTATCAAGTAAAAATTAAAGGCAAATTTCAGTTTTTTTTAATTAAACATTTTTTATTTTTTACATATACATTTATATTATTACACATATATACAATAAACTACCTATAGCAAGAAGAACCATGACACAATCAGGAATTATATAAATGTTATGTTCTTAGTGCTTTGGCTATTTGTATTTGACAGCCTTGAAGAAAACATCTTTCCTATCTTGGTGTGTCTAAAATTCTGAATATAAATCAGTATCTATCATATCTCATCATTATCAACTTAAACATCTACCTAGACCTAAAAATCCTTCTTTTTATATTTATTTGTTGTGTGTGTACATCATATATGTGTGTGGGTATGCACATGCTACGGTATGAATGTGCAGGTCAGAGGACAACTTGTGGGAGTTCTCTCTTTGCATTATGTGAGATACATATACACACATACACACACACACAAGTCAATCAGTAAATAAGTAAATGTAAAGAAACCTCTAAAACAGAAATCCCTAAAATGTAGCTGTTTTCAGATAATATATCATAGGTTAACTTTTTTACTCAGTGTGCTTTCTGTATCTTCTATTCATGAATGTGTTTTATTTTATAATACGAACCTATAAATCTTATTGTTTTAAAGTCTTATGAAAACCACAGAAGAATATTTATCAGGTATATAATTGCTTTCAAATAGTATCTTAATTTAGTCTCAGGAAAACCCTGTAACTTGGGTATCATTATCCCTAGCTCTGCAGAAGAAAGTACAGCTGAGAAAGGTTAAGTAATTTGCTCAAGTGACAGAACTGGGATTTGAATTAAAGAATCCTTGTTCCAAGGCCAGTTTCTTTTCCACTGAACCATGCTACCTCCCACAAGAGAACATTTTTACATTACCACCTGCTAGTTCTAATTAAGAGATAGTAATTAAACAATTTTCTGCTCCTGACAACAATATTTAAGCTATTCATATTTTAAAGAAACCAATACAAGGAACTCTATCAGCTGGAAGATGTGATATCTAAGCCTAAGTGCCAACACTTACAGAAAGACTCCCATATGACCCTGTTGATTATATTACCTATTTGTAAGACACAAAGCGCAAAAACATTTAATGACCAATGTACTTGTAAAAATGCTGATCTTGATTAATAACCAAAGAAATATAAATTAAAAATAACAAGCATATATATTAAGTTGGGAAAAATATGTACATAGTAACTGCCAGGTTGGGCATCCTGAAACATCTAAGAGCTAATGTAATTCATTAAGAACTTGCTGTGAGCCAACTGATAATACATGCATTCTACCACTGTGTGTGGGAGGCCAGGTGTGTGGCATATGCCTGTAATCCCAGGACATGGAAGGCTATCACAAAGGGATCATGACACCAAGGTCAGTTTAGACTACATGGCAAGACTCTATCTCAAAAATAGAGTAGTTTCTGGCTTTGACCGAGTAATTCCTTATCTAGAAGTTAATCCTGATTAAGAAATCACAGGTATAAAGATTTGTACACAGGTATGTTCATCTTTTGCTACTTTGAGGGGAAAAAAATGAATGAATATGAGGAAGAATATAGAATAAATCTGAATTTATTAATAATAACAGGTTAATAAGGTACACACACATCCAGTCTTTAAAAGAATCTAGAAAATGGGGAATTCTGATTAAATGGTACAAGTTTATAACTAGACATAAAGAATAAATTCTGGGACTCTATCCTTCAGCGACTATAGTTAATAATGTATATTTCAAAATTACTAAAGGAGTACATGTTACTACAAAGCAATATGTGAATAACAGATACCTTAATTACCCTGAGATGATCCTTTACAATGTATGTATTTGTGTGTTTTTTTAATCACACTGTATCCTATAAAGATATGTAACTGTGCCTGTTCACATGTATGTGTATATATGTGGAATTCAGAGCTCTGGTGTCATTTCTCGGGTGCTAACAGCTTGTTTTTTGAGAGAGCATTGTTCACTAGCCTGAGTCCACTGGTTAGGTAATGCTGGCTGGCCAACAAGTACCAGGGATGCTGCTATTTCTGCCTGCCTCGTCAGCACTGCGTCACAAGCGTGCCCCCACACCTGGCTTTTTACCTAGGGTGCTGGGGACCAAGCGCAACTCACTTGCCAAGCACTTTTACTCCCTGAGCTATCTCGTCTGTAACAGTTTGCTCCCAAATTGAAGCACTCCATCAGGAAGCTATTTAAGCAGAGATGAGCAAGTCAAATTAGCTTCAGGAAGTCCCTGAAACTGACCACATTCACCAGGCCCCTCCCTCCCAGAGTAAACAATAAAGCTCCTGAAAGTCAATTTCAGATAACCCAAGCAGAAGAGAAGATTCTTAGCAAAACCAAGCTGCCAACAAGACTCTCAGAAGACTAAAGTTGCAAAGAAGATGCTGAAACCAGACCAGCTGCCTAGAAAGGGTTTAGACCAGAGTCACTTAGAAAGAACACCCTCGAACCTGTTGAGCTGCCTGCAGGATATAGACTGTGCTCCAGGTTCCCAGCTTTGTGAGCTGTCGCCCCTGCTGGGGTGGGCCTTGGTGATGCAGCTGTCTTTGAGTTGTTTCTTCTCCTGTAAGTTCCCCCACCCATATTCCTGTAAATAGCCCCAATAAAACTCATTGTTTTACCCAGCTGGACTTTGGTGTTATCTGGTCAATTATGGGTTCCCTTTGTGGGGTGAGTAGATAAGTGTGATGTAGCTCCTCAGGTAAAGCTTTGTCACACAACACAATTATTTCCAACCACAAGTATATAAATTTTGTCGATCAAGAAGGGGAAAAGTGATGTTACATATATCCAAAAGAATCTAATTCAAAAAATAAATTCATTATTGGTATACATCCAGCTTTGCTCCTTTCAGTGGACCCTCTCAGCCCCTTCTTCTACCCCATCCCCATTCCTTTGTGTCAGCCTCTGACGCCAGAAACATTATCTCCCTTGGAGCCCAGTGGCCACATCAGGCTGGGACTCAGGCAGGTGAATCACGCTCTCCTTCCTATCCTGCATCCTGCATCTCCATTCTCACCCTCACCTCCTATCAGAACCACTTCAGACGCCCCTCCTCTCACCTCAACTCCATTCACTGAAGACTTCAACTCATACTCTTTATACAAACCCAGAGTCCCCTTAGCTCATTCATCCATGTCTATCCAGATTATTCTTCGTCTCACTGCACAGACTTGTAGGATGCTCTCCTCCTACCATACCTTCAACTCCCTGGGAAACCACATCTTTGTGTAGACAGGACCCCTAAAATCTTTCCTAAAGCCTTTCTCAGCCTTTTCTCCTAGCCCATCTCTATCTCTTTCTGACACCCAACAACCTGAAGAAGCATACTCTACTAGGCAGCCCACAACTACCACGTTTTCATCACATCAAGAATGGGCAATAAAATCCAAAAAATGAAGACTGACCCCGCAAAAACAAGACTAAACAGCCACACCTAGAATCACCTCAATCATCCTAACTCCAAATGGCTAGATACCAACACAAAACACACAAAATTTAACAACAAAGAAAGCCTCCACTAGAACCCGTAGCCCTACTACCATAGGCCCTGAGAAGGGAAATATGACTGAAACACAAGACAAGGACTTCCAAACAACAATTGTGAATATGTTCAAAGACCTTGAAGAAGACATGAATAAATCCCTTAATGAAGTATGTGAAAACACAAACAAACTGTGGAATAAATAATGGAAACAATTCACGTGAAAGAAGAATGTAACAAAGAAATAAAATCATTAAAGAAACCCAAAGAAAAATAAAACTGGAAATAAAAAATTTAGGAAGTCGCTCTTAGCGACAGGGAGATCTCTAAGATCTGCCCTTTGAAGGAGAGCAGACAATGTGGACTTATCTAACCGTTCCCCCAAGTCTCTGAATAAAGTTGTTCTAACAATTAAAAAAAAATAGGAAGTCAAACAAAAACTTCAGTGGCAAGCCTCAAAAACAGATTACAAAACATGGGAGAGAGAATCTCAGGCACCAAAAACAAGGTTTTAAAAAATGGACACCTCAGTCAAAAAAAAATGTCAAATCTGAAGTCTCAATTTCCCAAGATGGCAGCATCAACCATGCACGGTGTCTGATCGGTAGGTAGGATGGAGCCTATAGACCAGGCTGGGAGTTACAGGCCACAGGACCTGGATAGCCCTAGTGAGAGGGGTCCACATGATGCAGAGCATAGGTAGGTAGGGCCTTGGCCACCCAACTGGTCCAAAGAAGACCGGCAACCAGTCCCCAGAGACTGGCCACATACCTGCCAGAAGGGCATGGGCAGAGGTTCTATAAACCCTAAGAGACCACAGACACCAGTCCAGTCTACTAAACCCAGCAAAACTTTCAATGACAAAAACAAATTCAAACAGTACCTAGCCACAAATCTAGCCCTATAGAAGTTACTAGATGGAAAATTCCAACCCAAAGTGACAAACTACAACCAAGATAACACAGGAAATAGATAACTTCGCTGGAGCAAATCATAACCAAACAAACACTCTACCACAACCAACACCAGAATCAAGGGACTTAACAGTCACTGGTCATTAATATCTCCCAACATCAATGGTCTCAACTCTCCAATAAAAAGACACAGAATGGATGCAAAAACAAGACCCAACATTCTTCTGCATTCAAGAAATACATCTCAGTCACAATGATAGACATTACCACAGGGTAAAGGGCTCGCAAAGGTATTCCAAGCAAACTAAACACAAGAAGCAAGCTGGTGTAGCCATTCTAATATCTAATAAAATAGACTTCCAACCAAAATTGATCAAAAGAGATAAGTAAGGGCACTTCATACTCATGAAAGAAAAATTCAACCAAGATGACATTACGATTCTGAACATCTATGCCCCCAATACAAGGGTACCCATGTTTGCAAAAGAAACATTGATAAAGCTTAAACCACACATTGATCCCCACACATTAATAGTGGAAGATTTCAAAACCCCACTTTCATCAAAGGATAGGTCAACAAAACAGAAGCTAAATCGAAAAATAAGGATACTAACAGATGACATGAATCAAATGGATCTAACAGAAATCTACAGAACTTTTCACCCAAATGCAAAAGATTATACCTTCTTCTCAGCTCCTCATGGAACCTTCTCCAAAATTAACCATATAGTAGGTTACAAAGCAAGCCTCAACAGATACAAGAAGATTGAAATAATACCTTGTATCCTATCAGACCACCATGGATTAAAGCTGGACTTCAACAACAACAACAGAAATAGCAAAAAGCCTACACACACATGGAAACTGAACAATTCTCTACTCAATGACAACTGGGTGAGGGAAGAAATAAAAAATAAATAAATTAGGGACTTCCTAAAATTCAATGAACATGAAGGTACAACATACCCAAATTTATGGGACATATACATTTGAAAGCAGTGCCACAAGGAAACTTCATAGCAATCAGTGCCTTCATAAAGAAATTGGAAACAACTCATATAGGAAACTTAACAACACACCTGGAAGCCCAAAAAAAGAAGAAGCAGAAACACACAAGAGGAGTAGATGGCTAGAAATAAATTCAAGGCTGAAATCAATAAATTAGAAACAAAGAGAATAATTCAAAGCATCAACGAAACCAAGAGCTGGTTCTTTGAGAAAATCAACAAGATAGACAAACCAATAGACAAATTAACTAAAAGGCAGAGAGACACTATATGAATCAACAAAATCATAAATGTAAAAGGAGACATAACAACAAACACTGAAGAAATACAAAGAATCATTAGATCCTACTTCAAAGGCTTATATGCCATAAAATTTGAAAACCTAGAGGAAATGGTCAATTTTCTTAATGGATTCCAGTCGCCAAAGTTGAATCAAGATCAGATGAACAAATTAAATTGTCCTATTTCTCCTACAGAAATAGAAGCAGTCATCAAAAGTCTCCCAACCAAAAAAAAAAAAAAAAAAAAAAAAAAAAAAAAAAAAAAAAGCAGCTCAGGGCCAGAAGGTTTCAGTGTAGAATTCTACCAGACCTTCAAAGAAGAGCTAATAGCGATATTCTTTAAATTATTTCATAAAAAAGAAATGGATGAGACATTAGCAAACTCATTCTATAAGGCCACAGTCACCTTGATACCTAAACTTCACAAAGACCCAACAAAGAAAAAGAATTTCAGACCAATTTCTCTTATGAACATTGATGCGAAAATACTCAATAAAATACTCGCAAAGAGAACCCAAGAACACGTCAAAAATATTATTCACCATGACCAAGTAGCCTTCATCCAAGGCATGCATGGATGGGTCAATATACATAAATACATCAATGTAATCCACCATATATACAAACTGAAAGAAAAAAACATATGATCATCTCCTTAGATGCTGAAAAAGCATCTGACAAAATCCAACACCCTTTCATGTTTAAAGTCTTGAGGAGATCAGGGATTCAAGGAACATACATAAACATAATAAAGGCTATATACAGCAAGCCAACAGCCAACATCAAATTAAATGGAGAGAAACTCAAGGAAAGTCCACTAAAATCAGGGACTAGACAAGGCTGCCCACTCTCTCCATATCTCTTCAATATAGTTCTTGAAGTTCTAGCCAGAGCAATAAGACAACAAAAGGAGATTAAGGGGATCCAAATGTGAAAAGAGGAAGTCAAATTATCCCCATTCACAGATGATATGATAGTGTGCATACGTGACCTCCAAAATTCTACCAGAGAACTCCTACAGCTGAGTGGCTGCATACAAAATTAACTCAAAAAAGTCAGTAGCCCTCCTGTATACAAATGACAATCATGCTGAAAATGAAATTGGGGAAACTATACCCTTCACGATAGCTACAAGTAATATAAACTATCTAGGTGTATAACTCTAAACAAGCAAGTGAAAGACTTGTATTTAAAAAGTCTCTGAAGAAAGAAATGGAAGATGATATCAGAAGATAGAAAGATCTCCCTTATTTGTGGATCATAAGAATTAACATAGTAAAAATGGCCATCTTACTAAAAGCAATTTACAGATTGAATGCAATCCCTATCAAAATACCTAAACAATTTTTTATTTATTTTTTTTAATTAATTTATTCTTGTTACATCTCAATGGTATCCCATCCCTTGTATCCTCCCATTCTTCCCTCCCTCCCATTTTCCCATTATTCCCCTCCCCTATGACTGTTCCTGAGGGGGATTACCTCCCCCTGTATATGCTCATAGGGAACCAAGTCTCTTCTTGGTAACCTGCGGTCCTTCCTCTGAGTGCCACCAGGTCTCCCCCACCAGGAGACAGGGTCAAATGTGAGACACCAGAGTACGTGAGAAAGTCATATCCCACTCTCCACTCAACTGTGGAGAATGTTCTGCCCATTGGCTAGATCTGGGTAAGGGTTTAAAGTTTACCGCCTGTATTGTCCTTGGCTGGTGCCTTAGTTTGAGCGGGACCCCTGGGCCCAAATCTGCCTATCATAATGTTCTACTTGTAGGTTTCTAGGACCCTCTGGATCCTTCTACTTTGCTATTCTCCCATGCTTCTCTCATCTAGAGTCCCAATAGGATGTCCTCCCCTCTTTCCCAGTTTCCTGGTAAGTGAAGGCTTTCGTGGGGCATGCCCCTTGGGCTAGTATGCAAATATAAGTGAGTATATACCATTTAAGTCTTTCTGCTTCTGGGTTAACTCACTCATTATGATCATTTCTAGCTCAATCCATTTGTCCACAAATTTCTGGAATTCCTTGTTTTTAATAGCTGAGTAGTATTCCATAGTGTATATGTACCACAGTTTCTTTATCCATTCTCCTACTGATGGACACTTAGGCTGTTTCCATGTTCTGGCTATTATGAACATGGTTGAACAAAGTTTCTTGTTGTGTGCTGGAGCATCTTCTGGGTATATTCCAAGGAGTGGAATAGCTGGGTCTTGAGGAAGCCCTATTCCCATTTTTCTGAGATAGCACCAGATAGATTTCCAAAGTGGCTGTACTAGTTTGCATTCCCACCAGCAATGAAGGAGTGTTCCTCTCTCCCCACATTCTCGCCAGCATGTGGTGTTGCTTGAATTTTTGATCTTAGCCATTCTGATGGGTGTAAGATGGAATCTCAGAGCCTAAACAATTTTTTTAAGACCTTGAAAGACCAATTCTCAACTTGATATGTAAAAAACAAAAAAACCCAGAATATCTAAAAAGATGCTCCAGAGAAATATCCATCCCTGATCTCAAGCTGTACTATAGAGCAACAGTAATTAAAACAGCATGGTACTGGCACAACAATAGGATGGTTAATCAATAGACTTGAATCGAAGACCTAGAAATAAATCCACTCACATATAGACACTTGATTTTTGACACAAAAAAAAAAAAAAAAAAAAAGCCAAATCTATACAATGGAAAAAAGATAGCATCTTCAACAAATAGTGCTGGTCTAACTTGATGCCTACATGTAGAAAAATGCAATTAGACCCATGTCTGCCACGGTGCACAAAACTCAAGTCCAAGAGGATTAAAGACCTCAACATAAAACCAGAGATACTAAATCAGTTAGAAGAAAAAGTGGGGAAGAGCCTGGACCTCATTGGCACAGGAGAAAACTTCCTGAGCAGAATTCCAACAGCCCAGGCTCTAAGGTCAACAATTAATAAATGGGACCTTGTGAGGCTGAGAAGCCTCTGTAAGGCAGAAGACACTGTCAACAAAACAAAGCAACAGCCTACAGACTGTGAAAAAATCTTCACCAACCCTACATCTGATAAAGGGCTGATATCCAAAAATATAAAGAACTCAAGAAATTAAACACCACCAAACCAAATAACCCAGTTGAGAAATGGGGCTCGGAAATAAACAGAATTCTCAACAGAGGAATATTGAATGGCTGAGAAACAAAGAAATGCTCAACCTCCTTAGTCGTCAGGGAAATGCAAATCAAAACAACTCTGAGATTCCATCTTACACCCATCAGAATGACTAAGATCAAAAATTCAAGCAACACCACATGCTGGCAAGGATGTGGGGAGAGAGGAACACTCCTTCATTGCTGGTGGGAATGCAAACTAGTACAGCCACTTTGGAAATCTATCTGGTACTATCTCAGAAAACTGGGAATAGGGCTTCCTCAAGACCCAGCTATTCCACTCCTTGGAATATACCCAGAAGATGCACCAACACACAACAAGGACATATGCTCAACCATGTTCATTGCAGCCTTATTCATAATAGCCAGAACATGGAAACAGCCTAAGTGTCCATCAGTAGAAGAATGGATAAAGAAATTGTAGTATATTTACACTAAGGAATACTACTCACCTATTAAAAACAAGGAATTCCCGAAATTTGTGGACAAATGGATTGAACTAGAAATTATCATGAGTGAGTTAACCCAGAAGCAGAAAGAGTCAAATGGTATATACTCACTTATATCTGGACACTAGCCCAAGGAATATGTCTCATGAAAGTCTTAACTTACCAGAAAAGTGGGACAGAGGGGAGGACATCCTATTGGGACTTTAGGTGAGAGAAGCATGGGAGAATGGGGAAATAGAAGGATCCAGAGGGTCCTAGAAACCTACAAGAAGAACATTATGACGGGCGAATCTGGGCCCTGGGGTCCTGCTCAAACTATGGCACCAGCCAAGGACAATACATGCAGTAAAGTTCAAACCCCTACCCAGATCTAGCCAATGGACAGGACATTCTCCACAGCTGAGTGGACATTTTTGTCTTACTCAGCTTTTGTATGCACATACTGTTTTTGAGGGGTTTATTTTTAAGATTTATTTATACACCTGCATGCAAGAAGGGTATCAGATCCCAGTATAGATGGTTGTAAGCTACCATGTGGATGCTAGGAATTGATAACCACTGAGCTATCTCTCCAGCCCTTGAATTTTCTTTTTATGTGTTGTATGCAAGTGCATGTGTGTGTGTGTGTGTGTGTCTGTGTGTTGTGCTTTTTCCCGTGTGTGTGTGTGTGTGTGTGTGTGTGTGTGTGTGTTTGTGTGTGTGTTATTCTGGATTTTTTTGTTTTGTTTTGTTTTTTGTTTCTTTGCCTATGTTTTCTAATGAAAGAGAGAAACAGAGGATGTGGAGTTAGTATATAGGTAGATGGAGAAGATTTGGGAGGAGATAGGGAGGAGAAACCATGATCAGAGTATATTGAGTAAAACATTATTTTCAATAAAAAATGCATTTAAAAAATTACTACCGGAAAAACACCAACTTTGTTTTCAATCAGTCATTAGAGGCCATTTTTAGTTTCCATGCTGTCATGGCCGGCTTGTGAGCAGAATAGAATGAGAACCCACACCATCGTTACAAGCCATTTACAGAGAAAGGTTCCAAACCTTTGGATCTGTTCCCTACTCAGGAGCTATGCATGACACACAAACACACCAGGATCCTCACAAAGACAAGTAAACGATCAAACAAGAGATGTTCTACCTTAACGGCTTCTCCGAGAGTCTGGTTTTTGTCAGCTTCCTCGTTGGAGTGCAGTTCAAGTCTATAGTTCAACTCCTGTAGTTGCTGGGCCTGTTCGTTCAACAGCATTTGTGCCTGCTGCTCCCGAAGCAATGCATTGTTCAGTTCTTCACATGCGCTTTCAAACTTCTCATGGGTGATCAATTTCTTTACAAAGAAGAGAAAAAAAATCAGTTGCCAGCCAATTGTATCGCTGGACTATTTACTCTTTCAGAGCTGCATTCACAAACAGAGCAGGTGTGATGTGGAGCTGGAGAGATGGCCCTTGCTTAAGAGCAGGTTAGAGCTCAGTCCCAGCACCCACGGGGTCGGGGAGGGGCTCCAGCTCCAGGGGCCTGATTTCCTCTTCTGGCCTCTACAGGCACCTGGACACACACATCACACACTCACACTGGCACATATACATAAATAACAATTTGCAATGTGATACAATGTAAACATTTCTAAGAATTTATTATAAGACAAAAGGTCAAATTTGTTTTACTCAAAATAAAAAATCAAGTAAAAGATCACTTTGGTTTTTAAAGTGTAACAATCACACTTATAAAGTTATCTTTTTAGACAAGCAAAACCTTAGAAAACACCTGAAATTCCAAATAAATAAACTTTTTGTAAAGATTATGATTATGATCCCAGCAGTCAGGAGGTAGAGGCAGGTGGATTGCCATGAGTTCAAGGGTAGCCTGGTCTACAAAACAAGTCCAGGGCAGCCAAGGCTAGACAGAGAAACCCTCTGTTGAAAAACCAAAGAAACAAAACAAAACAACAACAACAACAACTATTATGATTATGAGACTTAAAGCCTTTTTTAAAAAGATATTCAAATGACCATAAGTATTCAAATGATTACCTGCATCTGTGTTCAGTGTGCTATTACTTGAATCTCTCTGAGGCCCTGTGTCCTCTCTCTGGCAAATCCTACCCATACTCACAGTGCTGCCTTGTTTGTTTTCCCTCCAGCGTTGTAGTTACCAAAGTTTGCCTTACGTTTTCTTGCCTATACACATCTTGTGTGGGGGTAGCAGCACTGAGCTGAGAACTCATCCGGCTTTCTCACCCAACGTAGGGAAGAATTAACTAACGAATATTCATGCGTGCACACTTGCTAATGACACTACATGCCATAATATAAAAGATGGCCCACAATACTTGGAGGGCATCACACTGCTCTGGAAAAGTAGTAACAGCTCCAGACAGGTCCCCATTCCTTACAGACACACGGGATGTAGGTCGGACACACTTGAACGTCCCTTCTTTAAAGCATCTGAGTAAACATAGGTAAAAGAAGCCTGATGCTGTGATCTCGTAGCACAGAGAGAAAGACGGCTCACAGAAGGCACGTACATCCGAGGAAGCACACGGGAAGAGAGAAACGCAGGCCTCTTCATCATATTAGCTGCACATGTATCTATTTAAGAGTCGGAGCTTTCCCGCTGTGAAAATGGATTTATGGTAAATTTATAGAATTTATCACAAACATAACGCAAGCTGATTTGAATTCTTTAAAAAAAAAAAAACTCTAGGAATGGAAAAATAAAAATCTTATTTCATTGTACATATCTATAAAAATATAAATTATTATTTTAATGAAGTTCTTCATCTCTCAGTTTTCTGACAAATAAGGCAAAAATAGTTTCCTCACGGCCCAGAAATTATATAACTCATAGACAGAAAAAATTTTGTTTGAGTTAAATTTGAGGATAAATTTACACCATGAACACATATGATACTAAAAATAGCACTAAATAACCTAACTTATTCAAAATATTCAAATTATAAGAAAGTATAAGGTATAAAAATAAAAATTACTCAAAATATAAGAGAGGAGACTTTTGTCTCCTCCACAAACAGCGGGTTCCCCAATAGGAAGTACTTTACAAGGGCAGTTTTCTGAGGTGGCAGCAATCCACTCTCCTGCTACATTCTGGCACACACCTCTTAGGGCTGCTAGCTTTGCTAATCATATGTCTGTATCAGTTCAAAAAGTAAGTTTAATTAAAATAAAAATACATGCTTTGCAACAGCAATCCGGGAACAAGAAGACCGGTTAGCAGGTGAAGGCACAACTTGAGGCTGACACTAGAACTCATGGTGGAAGAGAGAACCAACGCCTACAAGATCCCTTTAACTTCTATACTCACGCTATGGTACAAGCAAGCACATGAGTGCATACACGCACACACACACATAATACATGCACACATATATACACATACACTGAGAATTAATCAATTAACTAATAAATAAAATCTGCTCTTAAAGGCACGCTCCATGCCCAGCAGTAGATGGGCAACACAAAAGACCACAATGGCATTTTTAGAAGTTTTATTTTTAACCTAACTAGTCCTTTGCATATACATTAGTTTCCAGTATTGTATTTTTATAGGATTCCTGCGTGTGTACATGTGTGTCTCTGTATCTATGTGTCTTTCCTATAATTTTTCTTTAGCTTATTCTTTCCTGTATGTTTGTTAATTTTGTTCTATTCTACTTTGTTTTTATTGTTATTTTTAGATTGTTATTTTCTCTGATGAAAGAGAAAAAGAAAAGATGTGGGTTTTGGTAAGAGGGGAAATGGAGAGGATCTAAAAAGAGTTGGGGGAGGACTAATCAGAATATAGTCTATGAAAAAAATTATGTTCAATAAAAAGAAAAGTGGAAAAATAGATAACAGAAAATTTTAAAACAAAGCAATTCTTTTGAGGGGACTTTGAGTTATTTCTAATAAACAATAGGTGTTAAGGAAGAGATTGGGAGTGAGTATCACATAGCTGTCATTTATTAGCCAAGGCTACTCACGGAGTGCTTGAATTCAGTCAACTGCATTTGCAGATTCTGCAGTCGGTCCAGCTCCTTCCTCATTTCACTCACGGTCCGTTTGTACTCCGTAACCTCTAGACGCAGTGAACGGCGCTCCACCTCAGCTGCGTGCAGCCTCTGGGTGAATCCAAGTATTTGCTTTTGTAACGATGCAGTACTTTTCTGTTGTTAAATAAGAAAACATTTACAAACATCAGCTCCAAATTTACTAAATTAAATGTAACTCAAACATTATACCAAAAAATTATACTAGCTATCTCTAACCTAAGTAAGTAACTTATTCAAGGGGCTTTTAAATTTTTTATTAAAAGTTTACATGAAACTAAATTATTCATAAACAGTTGATGTCACTCTAACACACAAATCCGAAAGTCACTATTAAATGAAAGAACACATACCATAATGGGCATATGGCTGCACAAACCGTATTTCAGGGCGAGTGTGTTCACTTTGTGAAGTCCTCGGGCCAGCCTCTGAACCAGTGAATCTTTTTCTACATATGTTATAGTCCGGCTGTTATGCAGAGGTATGCTTTCCATTGCCAAACTAATTTTATCCATTAGTTTTGCAAAAGAACTCTTGGCTGCACCTATGAGTAAATGTCCACAAATTCTGGAATTTGGATCTTCAAAGAAAAAGGGAGGGGAAAAACAAAATATGAGTTGCTTCATGTTAATTTCACAGTGTCACTGATCACAATAGAAACAATTTTCAGTTATGTAGTTCATTTATACTAATCAATCTGGAAAGTCTGTTCCCCATCAAGCACCAGTATGAAAAGCTGGACACTACCTACTGAACAGTACTCCCAAAGAAAACCTCGTGAACTCAGTTTGATCTGCACACGGAGCAGCACCATGCTAGAATGTCACCTTCTCTTTCTTTCTAGAAGTTCATATAATTTTGGTTTCTATTCATAATTATGACTGCTTATGACCTTGGTGCCAAAATACTTACAGTCTCAGACAAAAAAAAATGCTATTTGCTTTGTTAAGGACAGTTAAAATTCTACAGCTACAATTACTTATTTCCCAATGGGAGCTCAGTAATCACACTGCATCTAATGGACTTGAGGGTCCCTGTATATGCAACATAAGCTAACTACTACCAGATCATTAGGTCTGTAATTAATAATTATACCTAATGTTGATAAATAAAATTGTTACCACTCTTCCAATGAATTGATATCCCAGATAATGATTAATAGGCTTATTTATGCCTTCACAAAGGTTCTGTATTTTATTTCCCTATTCTAAGCAGGTCTTAATCTGTCCTTGTCTATCCTGTGATGCTCTCCATGGGAAAGGACCAGCACTGAGAGAGACTCTTCACATTGTACGTCCTACATTTTAAAAGTCTCTACGACTAGAGTTAATTTAAATCTTCTTTCTATCAGAAGCACAATAAAGTTTAGGCAATGTCAATAATCAAGATGTGTTGTATTAATTGTAGAATTACATACAGTTCAAAGCAGAAGGACAATGCTGACTAAGGGGCAATCAATGGTTTCCTACAGCATTAAGAGCTGCCTCACCATTATTCTGCATTCTACCTCACACTCTGTATTCTAATATTTGAACTGTCTTCTATTTACTCTCTTCCTCAATGTATAAATGGAAGGACAAATCTTCTATGACATGTAGCAGTCAAAATATTAATACCACATTGATTCCAAATTATACATAAAATAAAAATTGCCAACTTGATAAAAGTATAGAGTTGTGCATATAATTTTTATTTTATTAGTTGTTAATGCGTTGACTTCAGAGAATAGAAGGTAATGCATTCTTATTCTATATGACACTCATTATAAGCATACTGTGTCAAAGATAAAGTCATACAGAGTTTACTTAAAATACACAATCCTTTTGTTAATAATGAGTCATTTAATCAGTAAAGAATGACAAAAATTTACTAGCATAATTAGATGGCATTCAATACATAATTTAGAACAGTTAAGTAAATAACTAACTGTCTACATTAAATAATTCATTGTTCAATGGAAGAACAGTAAAATTTGCTTTCCTCTTAATAGTCAATGCAACACATCATTTCAATATCAAATATACATATTCTTTGTGTCTCCAGTTGCACTGTATATTTTATTTTTCCTCTTTCGTTTCCAACTGCCTTATCTTCATTATGCCAGGCTAGCATATATGTATATTTTTATATATTTGTTGAATTAATCACATTCCTTTTTATTTTCATAGCAACTGCAACAATACTGAATCACAACGCATCCAGAAATACCAAGAAAAAGTAATATTAATTTTCATTTATATCAAAAAATGCATTTTAAGCAAATATAAGGTCTGTTTTTAAATTTTTAAGTAACATAAAGGTAATGATATTTTCAATAAAAAAGAGCCTTAAGATAAAAATTCAACTGCAATTAAATTTTAATGCCTATATTTTTAACTATTTCACTGAAATGTGTTTGGCAGACACTAACCTTTCATTAAAGAGAACATTAAAATCCTATACTTTTTTTTTTTTTTTTTTTTTTTTTTTTGGTTTTTAGAGACAAGGTTTCTCTGTGATAGCTTTGGCTGTCCTAGACTCACTTTGTAGACCAGACTGGCCTCGAACTCACAGTGATCCACCTGCCTCTGCCTCCCAAGTGCTGGCGTGGTGGTGCACGCCTTTAATCCCAGCACTCGGGAGGCAGAGGCAGGCGGATCGCTATGAGTTCGAGGCCAGCCTGGTCTACAGAATGAGTCCAGGACAGCCAAGGCTACATAGAGAAACCCTGTCTCGAAAAAAAAAAAAAAAAAGGAGAGAACATTAAATGACAATACAATTCCAGGAGGCATTCCTCTGAATGGTTACGACGTTAAAAAAGACACATTCTAAGTGCGTGTGCTGAACATGATGAATTAACACTGAGCACTAAGCACCTTATGCCTGAAGTAGCACTCTACAGTACAGCTCAAGTTTACCGTATGGAGGAGTGCAGGTTTACAAGAAAGGAGGCTAAGATCCTGTAGTGCCCGAGTGACAGAGAACAAGTCACTAGAAATGACTTTACTTTTCTCAACTTTTCTCCTCTTTACTTTTCTCAACTATTTTAAAATTTACATCTGTTAAAAACACTTTTTTCCTGCCAGGTGTGGTGGCACACGCCTTTAATGCCAGCACTCGGGAGGCAGAGGCAGGCATATCGCTGTGGGTTCGAGACCAGCCTGGTCTACAACGGGAGTCCAAAACAGCCAAGGCTGTAACACAAAGAAACCCTGTCTCAAAACCAAAATCAGAATAATAATAATAATAATAATAATAATAATAACAACAACAACAATAATAATAACATTTTTTATGTTAAGTACATTTGCTAGTCATTTTCCCAACTCAAATAATGTGACCTTTAGAAAGAAGAGGCGGGTCATAGGATACAGTTGCTTTCTCCAACAGAACAGCCACACCTTCGCATCCAAAGTTAAAATCTTCAAAAGGAATTCCTCAGCCACTGACTGGCCTAGTACTTCTAACCCTGAAGGTGGCAGGACTCTCGAGGGGACGGGAGCCACTGTCGGAGCCCTGGAAGCACGGCAGCGTGATCTTTGTCACGACAAAGTACATGAGCAGCGTGCCCACGGTGCTGTGTGTATTAAAACTAGGAGCTGTTGGACGACATTACAGACATCTACTACTGCCGAGGATCCAACCACTGTATAGAAAACTAGAAGCCTACAGTGTGCTTTCTAATTAAAACAGAGCCTTCCAGCTCAGCTCAGAGAATCCCCCTTTAGACAAAGGGTAATAGTGAATTAGCAACAAAACAGATAAAGACATCAATGATGAGTAACGTTAATAATGTCAGTAATGATACTAATTTAACATTCTCTTTTCAATGTAGCCCAGGCTAACCTAGAACTCCCTATGTAGGCCAGGCTAACCTAGAACTCCCTATGTAGGCCAGGCTAACCTAGAACTCCCTTCTGCTTGCCTCCTGCCTTCACTTCACAGCTGCTGGCACCGCAGGCATATTCAGCCAAGCGTGGCTAAAGTCTTAGTTTTTTTAAATATATCACAATAACTTATTAACAGAAATAAAATTTCTTACTGTCTTGACCTTCCTAAATACGAAACTTCAGTCTTGACCTGAACACAGTTAGGCTTCTGAGTCTCGCCCTTTTTAGCTATGACTTCTACAAAGTTTACTAACGTATACAACAGGAAGCAAGCTGAGCAGCTACTTACTAGCAACAGTGTATTTGAGTCACCTATCTTCAAGATAAATAAGATTTAATTAAGAGAATTAAATTAAGAGAAGATGTGTAATAAAATGTACTGACGTTCTAGCTGTGTTCATCTACCCTTGTGTATATTCAGAGTTACATTCAGAAGCCGAATCAAGGACATTTGTTTTTATCTTTCAATTTTTATTTTAGACCAGTTGTACCAAAAAGTTCAGCTACCTAAATTCAGTTCTCCCAGTGATTGATATTTCAGCCCTTCAGTGAAAGTAGCATCCTCCTCTGTTTGAGGTAAATGATCTCTTGCAGGCACACCATTTGGATATGCGGAAGAGGTCATTTATCTCAAGTGGACAAACACCACCACCAAAGCGAAAGGGCTGCCACATGTCCACTAGTTACAGAGGAAACGCAAGAGCTGGGGTCTCTGCCCGCTGCTTATGGCTCATCACCAAAACTAGTGATGGTAGTGGCCAGACTGTAGGTACTTCCTAAGACTGTCTTCAAGCTCTCGGTATTAAACTTCCAGTCTCATGAAAAGGTAAAAATAAATGTTAGTTCCATTCAAAACATCAGTATACAAGAAAGAGATAGAGCAATGGACATATGGAGAACACTTCCATATTCAGAAGATATATCTATGCAAGTCACTTCTTTCTATAACAAACATATTAGCTGAGAGCTCCTATTAGCCAATGTCTTAGTTAGGGTTACTATTACTGTATTGAAACATCAAAAACAACTCATAGAGGAAAGTGTTTATTTCACTCATAGGTCCATGTAACAGTTCATCACCAAAAGCACTGCGGGCAGGAACTCATACAGGACAGGAGCCAGGAGGCAGGAGCTGATGCAGAGGCCATGCAGGGGGGCTGCTTGCCGGCTTGCTCCTCATTGCTTGCTCAGCCTGCTTTCTCATAGAACCCAGGACCAACAGACCAAGACTTGCACTGCCCACAATGGGCTGAGCCCTCCCCTACCAATCACTTACTAAGAAAATGCCCTACAGGCTTGCCTGCAGCCTAATCTTATGGAGGCATTTTCTTAATTAAGGCTCCTTCCTCTTAGATGACTTTAACGTGTGTCAAGCTGACATAAAACTATCCAGCACAGCCAGGGTTTACACATGAGAATGTTAAGGCTGAAAAGGGACAGAGTCACACAAATAGCACACAACAGCACACACCCAAATGCCCGCTCTATGTCAATGCTTACCCATGATCAAGAGTACATTCCCTCTCCAAGAAGACAGCTTATGTATCATGCAGAATGTATACTAAATGCCTAACTTTTAAAAATGATCACTTGTTGAATTTTCTTTAACCCAAGAATAAATACAACAAGCAATACATTTATTTAATACTCTAAGATGCACTGTTTGATGTTGGCATTTGTGACCACAGATACTCTGTGGACAGAAATAAGTCACAGTGATGCTATCAAATATCCTGATATTTAAAGTTGTTTAAATTTTCAGCAAGAGGAGCAGCTGGGGATGTAGCTCGACGGCAGAGTGCTTACCTCACACGCACACGACCCTAGTTTTGATTCCAGCACTGGAGGAAAAAGAGGAGGAGGAGAAAAGAAAGGAAGTATGGAGAATCGGAAAGAACACATAACTATAGCACTAACATGAATATTCTTGAGAGGTTTTAGCAGTCTCCTTTCTGTCTTTCAGTGTCTCTGCGCTTCACACTTCACATTAGCAGATAACATGACTGGGACTCACGAGGAGTGGCTGCTTTGACTTCTGTCAGCTTCATCCTTGTTGCAGCACAGGGCGGCTACACACCGTGTGGCCTGATGCTTTCATGAGTGAGTAGCCACGCATAGGCTGAGAGGTGGTTCAGTCTGTTTTCATTGTTTAAACTACCTTAGTGCTATGAGCACGCATGCTCAGTTTTATATAGATATGTGTTGTCTGTCACCTCTATTAAAAAAATAGTAGTGGAATTGCTAGCTCATAATATAGTTCAGTGCTAAGATTTTAAGGAACAATAAAACTCTGTTCCAAAACAGTTGGTCATTGTTATTCTTTCCAACATTATATGAATGCTTTCATATATTAACTTTCTCTCTTCCCTTCCTGGACAAACACAATCCTGAGATTACAGGCCTGCAGCACCAGGCAAGACTACATAAATTTAAATAATTTATCCAGCGCGACACAGCTAGTATCAGAATTCTCACTTACATATAAAATGCTGCCTTTCTCATGGTAAGCTCCACCACTTTTAGAATATATAATTAATGATATGTATCTTTTTTTAATGATCTGTATCTTAAGTGTACTAAGATATATGAATGTATTTTCATTAATGTTGTTTACACTATTTTCATGGTAATCTTGGTGGAGAGGGAAAACTACAATTTAGTCCTACTGTAGGCAAAGTATTATATAAGATGTTCCACAGCATTATTTCAGTAATTTTTTATTTATTTATTTTATTTTTACCTATGTGTATGGGTGTTTCCACATGTGAATGTGTGCACATGAGTGTAGGTGCCTGTAGAGAGCAAAAAGGACATTGAATCCCCTGGAACTAGAATTGTGAGCTGCCTGATATGGATGCTGAAAACTAAACACAGAACAGGTTCCAGGTTTGATTCCCAGAGCCACCATGGGGGCCACAACTGTCTACAACCACAGACCTAGGGGATTGGGTGTCCTCTTAAGACATCCATAGGCACTACACACACATAATGCTCAGATTACACACAGGCAAAACACCCATACATATAAAAGAAAATTTAAAATACAAAATTTTAAATAAGTATATGTATTCCATTATAAACATGACTATATTAGCTGTCAACATGTTAATTAAATTTATTACTCTTGTTCTTCCATGAAACCATTTGCCTTTAACTGTCTGAAAAATGTCTCCTTTTTCTAGTAAAAATCTGATGTTTCTATTTGAACACATTTATAATGAAAATGCATAAAGAATATATTAATCCTTCATTATGTTTGGTGAAATTCTTCCATTATTCTGCATTAGTTTTCCTATTGCTGTAACCAAAATGCCTGACAGAAACAACTAAAAGTTGCCAGACGTGTGATCACATCACAGCAAAGAGAGCCAGGTGAAGCAAAGCTGCTCATACCGTTCAAGCCAGGAAACAATACACACCACAAGTGCAATTATACTTTTTAACTAGACTATAATACACAACTTTAAATTTTGAACAGAAATACAGAAGACAGAGAATAGTCTGAAGAGAGAAGGCAATACTGGAGGCAACACAATATGTAATCCTAAGTACACAACAGAGACCTGATGACAAAACAGCCTGGTGCTGACATCAAGACAGATGTGCACACAGATCTAATGAACAGAAGACCCAGACAGGCCCCACATGGGCTCAACTACCTAATTATTTTACAATGTTTCAAAAATATACACTGAAGAGAAAACAGCCTCTTCGACCAATGGTACTGGGTAAAGTGAATTTCCACCTCTCAAAAAACAAAACTAGGTGCGTATCTTTCACCATGCACAAACAATAACTCACAATGGATCAAAGACATTAATGTAAGACCTGAAGTTCAGAAACTAGAAGAGGGAAATATTGGTAAAACACTTCAAGATATAAACAAAAGCAAATGTTTTCTGAAAAATATTCCAGCAGCAAAAGAAATAATTTTAAGAACTGATAAACAGGATTACTTGTAAATAAAAAGCTACTGCTCTCAAAGAAATCAATCACCAAAGAAGATAGCTCATAGAATTGGATAAGGTCTTTGTCAATTATAAACCAATAGTGAGTTAATATCTAGAATGTATAAGAGCTGTGAAATTAAACACCAAAAAAATAATCAACAGATGCATTGATGATCTGAATAGTTATGTCTCATAAGCAGAAATACAAATGGCCAGTAAGTGCTGTAAAAAGTATTCATGTCTTTAGCCATCAGGGCACTGTAAATTAAAACCAATTTGCGGTTCCACCTACCCAGGGCACAATGACTATCTCTAAGAAAGCAATGACAACAAGTCCTGGAGAGGACATGGGGAAAGAGGAGCCCTTACATGTTTCTGGGACTAGAAATGGAGTCAGTCACTCTGGCGTTCAGGGTGAACTACTGGGTGAGCCAGTTGCACCACAGAGATGCCTGCACATCGCGTGTGCTGTTGTTGCACTATTCACCACAGCTAGGGAATTAAGCAACAGATGAAAAGAAAGGAAAGTGTGCAACACACAAGAGAACGGTATTGCTTTTAACGGCAAACAAAAATGAAATCATGGTTTTTTACAGAAAATATAAAAAACCACTACTATGATTTTTTTCCCCTCATATACAGATTTGATAGGCTGAAGGGGATCAGCAAAAATAAGTACTGGAAGATTAGTGAAGACAGTAAGAGAGGAAAATAATAGCAACTCATGATTACATATACACATAAAATTACCATAATAAAACCCACAGAATAACTTTTTAAAATTAATTGTAAAATAATATGGCACATCTATTTATTACACTAAATCATGTTCTTTCAAAAACCTACATTTTTGCTTAGAACCTATAAAATCAAAATTCTTAATTTAATTTTGTTTGAAATAGCCTGAAGGAATCAAATTACTTTATATTTACCTAAAATTATATATAATATATAAGCATTATTATATTTAATTTATTTTATCTTAATTTATTTTTCTAAATAATTAAAATAAATCTTATTTCTACCCCAAACCCAGCATGTTAATATTCTGCTAATGCATTAAGTATGCCGACAGCTTACCAACATCAATGGGAACACCTAAAAATAATCTGAATCATAAGCTTCCTAGCAGAGGAGCATAGGCTTAGATAACTGAAATTTTAATGAAATAATTCTCATTTACATTGGCCTCTCTTTTTAAGTTTTAAGTTATAGCTCACATTATTATTTCCTAGGTGCTTGTACTTCGCTGAGCATGCAAGTCTTATCAGGGTTATACCACCCTTACTGTCACTGCATCAGAATGACTGTGCAGCTCACTTATCAGCACTCAAACCTGCTGTCATCACACCTTCACACACACGCACACACATGCACACGCACACACAAACACACAACCTGAGTCAGGAAAAACAAACACATTTTAGACCTTGGCAAGTCACTGCTTGCAGGAAATTTCATACATGGTAGGAAGGGATAGACTACCCAGGTTAACTCCATCCAAGACAAATTTTTTAAATGAATATATCACCAATTGAGACATGGAATTTTCCACTAGCTTAGCTATTATTGCTCAAGCTTCTGAAACTCATGACCATAAAAGAAAAGAAAAGAAAAGAAAAAAGTAACAGTGTCTCCATTACTTTAAAAGAAAAATACTTTGCACTGGTGGGATGGCTCAGGGGTTAAAAGCACTTTCCAAGGACCCTGGATCCATTCCCAGCACTCACATGGTGCCTCACAGCGTTCTATAAATCCAGTTCCAGAGGATCCAATACCATGTTGTGGCCCCTGCTGGCACACAGATATATACATGAAGGCAAAAAAAAAAAAAAAAAAAAAAAAAAAAAAAAAAAAAAATTCACCCACATTTTAAAATCCCATCATTTTAAAAGTTAAAATTTTTAAAAAATAAAAAAGAGAGAACTAATGGTATGCTTTTCATAGGAAAAACAAATTACAAAGAAGGATGAATGGGGTAGATACATTTGCCAAAAAAAAAATCATTTAATTTCCTTTACAAATAAAAACAAAGTTTGACATCAAAATTGATGCTCATTTACTGTATCATTAAATACAGACTTCACAATCTGTCTGTGGCTAAATAAAAAACAGATGTATTTTCCTGCAAGATAATTTATTAGAATCTGTACCATAAGGAATTTCTGTGTATTTGTTTTTAAGCATATCTTGCAAAGACATAAAAAGTGACCATACCTGTTTTACTAATGACTTCTTGCAGCTCAGTCATAGAACTGACCATCGCAGCAAGAAGATCAGAACTGGTAAACCAAGTAAGCGCTTGCACATAGCGCAACTGCTCCCTTTGATATTCTGTAGAGACATAAGTGCCCATTATGAAATGCTACAAGATATTTAAATCCACTTACATTTCACAGTAGTTTTCAGCTACTTCAGTAAATCAGACTTTGTATGCCTAATGTTCCCAAGTACAGAAAACCTAGTTATATCTGATTGGCCTAACACTAAATAACAAGCATCAAAAAGACAGATATTTCCTTTAGTTTGGATTTTATTACAATGCCCTAGCTCTTAGCAGTTGTGTCACTTGAGGCTGCAGTGGCAGAGCACTTGCTTGGTGCGAGTATAGCCTCAGGGTTGATCCCTGGGCATGCATGAATTTTAAAAAGTTAACAACTAAATTTACTGTATTCTCAAAAATAGTAAAAACATTCAAAAAAGCTGTCGGCTGGAAATTTTAACACTCATCATTTTATTCTGATTTTATATTGAAAGTGTAGATAACTTATTCTGATAATTTTTAAGTCTGTTTAGGATTACCACAATTGAAAAACTGATATATAAACTCTCCAATATACTGTAAAAAAAAAAGATTCAGATGCAATAATGCTAGACAATACTGAAATTATACATATTCTTAATCTCAGTTTACAAAAATAAAGGCTAATTTGTATAAAATAAAGCATTTATATACTGTACTATGTTACATGATTTGACATAGCACATAATCTTTGAAGGTTCTGTATAATAGCCAAACACACACACACACACACACACACACACACACACACACACACACACACACTGCATTTCACTTACACATAACTTAGATTTTTAAAGGCACAAATTATCTTACTTGGGAATTTGCTCTTGTCTTTGGGCTCCCCTGTACACACTAGCATGCCTATGCCTTCTTTACAACTTTCCATCCAGGTAAAAAGAGAAGCACAGGATTGGCCTAAAATCTTGAGTCTGTTTATTGCCAAAATTGCAATAGCACCTTTCCGGAATACACGGATCAGTCCTTTGAATGTCTTTTTCTTCATTTTGGCTTCTTCTTGTTTCTTTTCATCTACTGCTGACAATGCCTGGGCTAGGGTTCTAATTTCCAGTTTGAACAGTTCTAAGCTGTTGACTTGCTCCTGGAGAAAGTCTCTCTGTGTGGATAAGGCGCATGACCTGCTATAGAGGGGATACAATGCACCAGCCATCAGTGCACAGGCTGCCAGCAAGCACGTCTGCTCCCTCTGAGTCTTGGACAACGCGTTTTTGAAATGTGAATTCTCAAGAACCAGTTGTTCATGTGAGTTCTCAATGCGGTTCAATTTTTCCATGTTTTTTTCTGCAATTTCTTGAAATTTCTATAAAAGAAGTCAAATGATATATATAATCATGAAACAAAGAGGCATTTTACTATTTTTTGTTAATACAAAGAAATATACTTTTGCTGAAACTACTAGTTCTCTTCAAAAGATCTGTTATAAAATACCCAGATGGGCAAGCGAGGGTCAGACAGCTTACAGGTGACTGTGTACACTGACGTGAGGAAGCACTTTCACAGAAGTTTTACATAACTGTAGCACATAAATGTGAGAGTATTAGTCGGGTGTGGTGGCGTACTTCTGTAACCCCAGCACTCAGGAAGCAGAAGCAGGCAGATCTCTGTGAGTTCAAGGCCAGCCTGGTCTAGAAAGCAAGTCCAGGACAGCCAGGAATACAAGAGAAACTCTGCCTTGAAAAACCAAAGTAAATTAAAAATAAGAAATAAATAAATGTGAGAGTATTTCATGAATTCCCTGTGTACTTGCATACAAATATACATATGTACAAAGGGAAAGGTGGGGCTAGAGAGATGGCTTAGTGGTTAAGAGCACTGACTGCCCTTCCAGCGGACCCGGGATCAAATGCCAGCACCACATGGCAGCTCACAACCATCTGTAACTCCAGGATCCGACATCCTCACACAGACTTACATGCAGGCTAAACACCAATGCCCATAAAATAAAAACAATTTTTTTAAAAGAAAGGTAAATGGACTTTCTGGGCCTAATTTTTCCTTTCCATACCTCAATAATTGCCCTTTTCCCCTTAAATAGAAACTACACTGAGAACTGGGGCTTTTATAATAAAAGATATTACCATTGCCAAAATAAACAGAGTTAAGTTAGTGACACAGAGAACAGCTGGCTGCCATTTCTGACTGAGAACCTGCAGCAGAGTGTAACGTCTTATCTCAGCTTCCAACTTCTGAGGCGGAGCAGCACACAGCCGCTCCAGAGCAGGAGGAATGGACGGTGGTGAGCTGGGCCTTTGCAGCTCTCTAATCCGTTTCCCCTTATTAACATTCTTAGAATTCAAATTTTATCTTGAAACCAAAAATAGACATTAACAGGAAAAACTACGTTTTTGCAGCTAGAAAGAAACTGGCTGTCTATGAACTCTGCTATACAATCATTGTGGTTTGTGGAGATAAAGGAGAAATGGTTTTTAACTAGCAGATTCCACTTTACTATTTATTTATCATTTAATAAATATTATAGATTACACTAAGTTTAATATGCTACGAAAACAGATGGCAATCTTTACTATGATACAGGGCTACAGTAGATATATGCCAAATTGTCAGAACCAAAGAGCACTTGACAAAATGATGCTGACAAGCTTTTGTTAAGCTATGACAATTAAAAGAGAGGGGGAAGTGAGACAGGCAAGAGGAAAAAATTTAAACCTACACCATTAATAAGGATGCTAGATAATAGTGACCCTTTAATAATTTAATCTAACCTTGCAAACAAGCATGATTTAACAGCTGCAGTTAGATTTTCATTTTCAAAGTGAACCATCATGACACAGCCATGAACCTCTTTGTCTTGAAAAGTCAACGAAGGGAGTTCAATTCTAGTATGATAGTCATTTAGAAACAGAGAAATATTATCCTCAGTATCAGCGTGGCAAAGTCAAGCTCTGTCTTCATAATGAGAATCCTTCAGGGACATTAAAGGAACTATTTCTCTTTGTACTACTGGTTTAAACTGCACTGTGTGAAAAATTTAAAGTTGATCTTTGGAAGACGCATATGATGTCTTATTCAAACGTTGCCCAGTGAACACCCAGAAGAACAAAAGGCACTTCTAAGATTCACATTGGCAGGAGCACCTCAAAAGACATCACCATCTAAGGCAAGCCATACAAACGCCTGGCCACAGTGCAAGATGTGGTGTCAAAGGCTAGCATGGGCAGTGCTGGTGGGCAACAGCAGAGTAATTTCAAGCCAGCAGACATGACAACTGAGGAAAAGAAATCCTAGGAGTCTCCCAAGGACAGAGAGTAGAACAACACACTCAGAGGCACAGTCAAGCAGATAAAGGAAAAAAAAGGAAGTATAAAAGAAGTCTCTGTGTAAAGAATTTAATTTATTGTATGCTTTCCTTTCAGTAAGAAAGTAAAGAAGTAAGGAAAAACTGAATTTTAGAAATGGATTTTCTAATGAATGTAACTGGAAATAGTATATTAAGTGAGGTAACCCAAGCCCAGAAAGACCAACACTACATTAAACTTTCTCACAGGTAGATCCTAAGTTAGGATTTTCAGATTTGAGTGTTTCGGCTGCTAGTGGACACAGAGGACAGGGAGCTAAAAGCAGGGCTAGCAGGGGGATGAGAGAGGAGAAGTCGTATGATGCAGGAGTAGAGATAACCAATACCACAGGCAGAACGACTTAAGCAGGGATGGGGTCAAGGGGCAGGTGAGCAGAGAGCATAGAGGGGTTGGCAAAAACTGAGGACGCACAAAAAGGCTGTGTGAAAACCTACAGCTTTTAAGCTCACTTTTAGAACTTTAAAGGGAGCACCCTGCATACACGGACAGTGCTGCTTCCAACAGCCATGGTGCCAGATGTGGACTACCTCCTGATGAGGGAGGAAGACTCCAAAGACCCCTCAAAGAATACTCACCATTTCCTTTGTTCTTCGTTGCCTACCACAAATAGCAACCCTGGAAATGCTACACACTTGGGTTGCAGAGCATCAGAAACTCATACTGGAACGGAAATGGAGTCTCCTCCCTACTGGACAGCTTTCATAGTGCCAGAAGGTGCTATGCAGGCTGCCAGGAGAGAAATATCACCAATAAACCCATCTGTGAACCCTACAAATGGTGATACTCAACCGCTTGCGTAAGATATAGCTACAGGTTTAATAGTTACATGACTGCTGTGGGGGTAACCAACCACCTTCTGCTCAGAATTGAGGACCCAGTCCACAGAAGGGAATCCATCCATGCCCCATACTACAAATCTAGTCAAAAGCCCATGGCTGGAAGGTCACAGTCCCTGGGAAGGGTGCTGTGGGGTCTGGTGGGCGCGGGGAGAGTAACAGCTACTACTGTTGTTTTGCTGAATGGACATGGTGTCAAACTGCCTTCCAAATTTGTTTATGTTTATATCTATACCCATAGCTTCATGCTGCTTTCAGTCTTAGTTAAGGAATATTCTGTTTGCTGTGGATAACCTTCAATGCAGAAACTCATAACGAACGAAAGGTGTTGAGAAAAGGTGACTAAGTGTTCATCCCTCAACAAGACATGTGTATCACTCCCGCTCCAAAGCTCAAGAAACATTACAGAAAAGGAAGTAGTAAAAAAAAATGCAAGAACCAGAAGATGCAGAAGAATGCTATGAAACGCTGTCTCCTCAACATGGCATGGCTACTGCACTCACAGACCCATAGAAACTGTGGTTACCACCACAAGAACTGTACAAGGTCAAAATTTCATCATCAACAGGGGAGTGGCTCAGGAGGTCCCACCATACCTGAGAAGCTACTGGCAGCTAATGGTTGCTGATGGTGTCTTTAGTATTATAGCTACTGGTAAGTTGCTCCAGTAAATAACCTTCCCACCCATGCTCTACAAGCAACCTTAATTTAAACTCAGAAAGACACAAGAAAAGAAAAAAAAAAAGAAAGAGAGGAAGGAAGGAGGGGAGGAAGAAACAAAAGGATAGAAGGAGAGGAAAGTAGTTTGGCAAGGGAGGGAGGGAAATGAAATAAGGCACTAGGGAGAGAAAATAACCAAACGTGTTATAAAAATGTATAAAATTGTCAAACAATGAAATAAATAAACTTTAAAAGTGTTCCAACACTAGAAGGGAAGAAAGAAATAATTTTCCCTCCTCCTGTAGCACACTTCAATTGTTTTTATTTGCTCCAAGTCATGCCTGTGGTAGAAATGGTAAGACATGAAGGGATGGAGAAATAAAGATATCACGTCTTGCCTCCAAATACATCTCCGCTGAGGCAGCGTAATCCTGCGGTGTGACTGAGCTATGTCTGAGGCTCGGCACAGATACCATTAGCAAAGCAAGCCCTGCCCAGGGGGAAAGGCTGTTTAAAACACCCAAGAGCATCTGAGCAGCAACACCTACAGGAACTGCACCCATGTCCGTACCTTCACACGGGAAGCAATCTCTAAGAAAAGAAAGAGTGACATTCAGGGTACAGCTAGACGAATCAAAAAAGTACTCATTTGGAAAAACCAGAGCCAGAAAGCAAGACACCGTGCGCTGAGCACGTACGAATAATTCAAAATGCCTAGAGTAAAGGGAATGGTGGAAATCTGAGCAGTTAAAGAACATGCTGTTGAGACTCTTGTGTGGGACGTTAAGGAATATAACTCCACCAGGAAGTTGTAAGAAGTCATAAAGTCCCAGAATATTACTACACATAATAAGTGAACATGAGCATCAGAAATGTTAATAAAAACTGCTAAGTCACAATAGAATGTGACTTAGAATGTACTTAGAAAGAAAAGCAAGTCCTGAAGGTTAATTCTAGACTCTTAGCAAAAGGCAGGCCCACCTGTTCAAGGAGAAGCAGGAGGGGAAAGAAACCGTAGAAAGTGTGTGAGGATACACAAGGCTGACCAGTAACCACCACACAGTAGAAATAAAGTGAGCCCTGTGTCTCAGGCTACTAATGTGTCTCTAGCAAAAAAAAAAAAAAAAAAAAGTTAAAAGATGTTATTTGCTAATTTTATTATTTATTTCAAATATATAAAACTATTAATTGCCTCTGGCATAAAACAATTAGACTGTTGGAGAGCTAAATGTGAGGCAGGCTCATTAAAGAAAATATTCAGGGGGGTGTACAAGAATAAAATATAATGGCATACATGTGTATAAGAAAATGTTGCCTGCATGGTGGTGCACATCTCTTATCCCAGCAGGAGCAGAGGCAGGCGGATCTCTGAGTCCAGGACCAGCTTGGTCACAGAGTGAGTTCCAGGACAGCAAGGGCTATACAGACAAACCCTGACTTGAAACAAATCAAAATGACAGAAAAAAGAAAGAAAAAGAAAATGAAACTTTGAGTGCTAGCAAAACAGCTAAAAAGTAAAAAGAAATAAAAACAAAACAACAACAAAGACACTTTAGTTCGTCTCAGCAGATGACAACTCTCCAACTCCTGCACAGCATACAACTGCACATCTGAGATAAGTTCGTTTCATAAATAATGAAACTAACCAAGTCCTTCAGCTGAGTTCACCTCTGCTCAGCCTTCCCATCTGAAGGATCCGACTTTCCCCTCAAGTCACAACAAGCCTTCCCCTGTGAAGCTGTCCTGAGCTAATGATAATGGAGAGCTTGGTCCGATCCCTACATTAACCTGACTGCTCCCCACCACTGTTTCAAATGCTCTCGGGCTCCCACCCATCTCCCCCCACAGCATCGGAACATCTTCCCAGCCCCCCTCAGCTGTCAGGCCTGACAGGCTTTACTACTATTCCTATTCACAGCGGTCCAGACTTTGTCTCAACTTAACAACCACTTAGACATTTAATAGTCACGCTGTTACCTACTGATTCCACGCGTCTGCAGCTACTCTGTCCTGAACGCGTTGGACTGCTTGCTCCTTGAAGACAAGCACTACTTTCTATGCAGTCTGTCACAGTGCTCTATCCCCTGGAGGTGTCAAGCAAACACTGAGTGAATTAAGTAACTCTTTATGAAAAGCATCCCTGGGCTTAGTGTAGTGTTTTGTCCAGAACAGCAACTGAATAAAAACCTAATTGATGAAAAAGAGATTTACAATGTAAAGAACAAGGAAGGAAAAATCTAATAAAACAAAGTAATTTCCACATATATTTTAGAGCTTACAAGTAAAAATTCTGTTTTAAATCGATTCTGACTTTCCACGGGGACTCTCGAGATATACATTATTTACTGTGAAGTTCTCTTGAAGAACAAAGCCTGTTTGATGGTCAGGCTAGAATCAGCTGTAGAGCAAATCTGCCCTTAAAAAAGCCCAGTGTTCTCCACCCAAGGATATTAAAGGCCAATATTTTAAAAATAAACACAGCACACATCAATTTAATATGGGACAAAAGCATTCCTCATACTGAAATAACCTTCCCTACCTTAGGATGTTTAATTTAAAAACAATAATAATCTTTTCAAATTTTTCCAAAAACATCTCTTATCTTGAACTTTTAACAACTCAAAATACAGAATGTCTATCTTTTATACAAATTTCTGTAGCACAACAAAACAATTATGTAATTTGACTACTTTTCCTTTTCTCACTGACAAATTCAAAAGTCCATCCAAACTCTGGCAAAAGGACATCTCTTCCCTGTGGAAGGAGGCATGCTTCCTGAAGCGCAGGCTTCCAGGACTCACTGCTTAGCATGGAGAACGCCACGAGCTCAGAACTGGTGGGCCCGAAACCCAGGAAACTCATTGCTCTTAGTCACGTTACGCTGTTCATTGTGACAACGCAAAGCACAAACTGGTTTCCGACACCAGGGACTGCAGGCAGAGTATCTCGTGTAAGTTACTCATCTTGCCTTTTATGCAATGTCAATATTGAAAAAGAACAACACAAATATTTGGTATAAATAAATGTCTTTTAAAACAAAGTATTTTGTGGACACTGGATCTCTCATACAGGGGTGGTGGAAATGGAATGGTACAGCCACTTTCAATGGCAGTTTGGCAGTTACTCAACAAGCTAAACAGAATCAGCACAGGATCTAGTGCTTGCATTATCTAAGTTATATGCTACATGTGTGTGATCACATACACGAACCCTCACATCCCATTAGGATTATTTACTTAGAAATACTATCATGTCACACACATGTGCCACAAAATGAAATATGCCTAAGTTTATGCTTTTATTTCTTTTTTTTATGCTTTTATTTCTAATGCAATACAAATTCGAAAATTCCCTTTAGCTCAACCAGATCCTCCTGGGACAGGGGAAAGGGGTCACAGATATTCTCCTTATCATTAGACAAGAGTAAATGTATTGATACAAAAAGATACGTGGATTGTTAACTGTTAAAGGAAGGCTTTTCAAAAAGTTAGCACTGCTGCCTCTCATTTCTAACACGCTCCGTTGCTCTTCCCTTCTCAGACCCTGGAAATGGTTACGGCTCAGCCCCTCTGCTCTGTGAAGAGGAGGCGTCTCTCCTTCTCAACTCTGGCCTCCTCTTACAGATTCACAGCATTCTTTCGGTAATTAATATATGTATATTACCTTGTAACAAAACTTATATTGTTTAATTGTTCATGTGCCTCTGCAAATAAATTTTCTATTTGTTAAAAAAAAGAGCTGGGCATTATACCTTTCTGTTAGTACTTTCACAACAGTGTCCCACATATGCATCATATAGTGCAGAAAGTATTTTGGATTAACTTTAATTAAATTATGTAAAATTATCTTGATGTTTTTACCTATAACAGAAACTTTACAATATGATATATTATACTAAAACTTGTATTTCTCAGAAAAATAAACTAAGATAAATATGAATTAGAACAACTACCATTTGTGTGGGTGGGTAACAATGTGAATTACTTGAGCTTTTTTATATATTATCAGGCTTAATTATTAATTACCAAAAATCACATAGACGTGAGTCAGAGAATAAAGAACCTGTTACATTAGATTTTTCAGTCATTGTTTTACATACAAAAATCCCATGTATTTCTAAACAAAGCAGTGCTAAAGAATACTGTAAAAAGGACCAGAAGCCAAGGATGACAACGCGTTAAAACAGTCCACACGTTTCACCTTATACTTTATTTCTAAATGCCAGTGTCCTCAGTGGTTTACATTGGTGCCTCTATTTTCATCTTGTTCCCAGAACTTCCTTCCAAACACAAATTAAGTGTTGACAGCTGTCCAGAGCACAGCTTCCTCATTTGTGACACAGAGATGATGCTGAAAGGACCCGCCAATGTCATGTGGCTGTGGTTCTCAGGGAGAGGAAGTCTGCAAAGGCGTGCAAAGGCACTGAGAACAAGTCCAACACCTAATGCGCAAAGTCCCCTGACAGCATTGTCAGTAATGAAAATGAATATGTGAAAGAAAAGACTTTCAACTCCCAGCAGGGGTACCCACTCATGACTCAGTCACCCCACAAGAACAAGCACAGGGCATCCTGCCATCACATAGCCCATGAGGAACAGGACTTCCAACAACACCAACAAGTTCCCCTGCATCTTTTTAGAATATAGAGAGATGCTTCAGTTTCCGACAATCCTTTCATGACTAAGTTTTTCAAATGGACTTAATAGCAAGAGAGGGGGAAAGTGCAATGTAGAACCACAGACCCCAATTTCTTTCACTGTTTACTCCATTTTATTTTAACATTTTATTTATTTGTCTTGTGTGCTTTGGGGGGTTGGTGTTCACATGTGCCGTAGCATGTAGAGATCAGAGGGTCCTGGGGACCAGACTCAGACTATCAGGCCTGGCAGCAGGCATGCATTTTTACCCACTTAGTCACCTCACTCAACCTCAATTTTTTTCCACTTTAAATTCATGTGAGTTTACAGAAATGCCAAAGCTTAAGTCTTCAAATATTGCATCAAGTGTTACCCTGACTCAACTAAGAATGAGAAATCTTTACTTCTAGAATGGACGTTCTTGGTCCACTAATTATTTTCAGATGAAAAAGAAAAAAGAACATAAATATTAAGATTACAAAATAACATTACTCCAAGGACTAGAATGTACATTTTATCCAGATTAGTCAGCACAACAGACACTTAAAATGTATTGTGAGATGCCTCAAATGTATTTACATTCAAGAATTCTCCTCCCACATGGCTAGCATAAATCATCTAAAACTAAAAACATACTGGGATATCAAAGCTGGGTACCAGCTCCACAGGGTTCATTTACTGAACAGTGTTTATACATCATTATCATTTTTAAATAAAATTGAAATTATAACATTGTTTATTTACTAACCAGTCATTTATAAAAACAAAACATTAAACATGCTAAGTCCATAAACAGTATTTTGTTTACTACAAACCCCTCTATTAATGGTTATTTCCGTCTGACATCACCAATCTCCTAACACCACAGTCCTAGGTAATGACCATGCCCTACCCATGTTTTTAGAAACATAATCTTGGAAAATTCATTAAATGATATAAAATAAAAATATCTTATTTGCATTTAGCTTTTAGGATGACCAACTCTATAGAATTGATTCTAACAAAATTTTCTAAAATAAAAATCATAGATCAGGCAACATGTATCGCAATAATACTGAACTCAATATGGAGCCAAAGTGAATTACCTCTTCATATTCGGTTATACTTGATGAAGATACAAATATGAACATAATAAGACCATATGCCAATATATAATATTAAATTACTTTTAAAAATAATGAAAAATGAGAGTTTTCATTTGCAGACACACACACACACACACACACACACACCAAACCGAAGGTGTGACAAATTCTTTAGAGAAAAGTCTTTAAGGGGAGCTTCTCCTAAAAACTGATTACCATCAGGGTTTGGGATGTCGTAAGCCCTCACTCACTCACCAAAATGGAACTACAAGTCTGTGAGATGGCTCAGTTTGTGGGGGCATCTGTCATCAACCCTGGGACCCACACACTGGAAAGAGAACCAGCTCTTACAATCTGTCCTCTGACCTCAATGCTTGAACTGTGGACTGTACAAACACACACACACACACACACACACACACACACACACACACACACACACCAAATAAATAAATATTTAACTTAAAAAAATGATTTGCTATGCCATCTTACTCATGTGGAATAAAATAGGTGAGTTTAAGACACTACTAGCTATTAGAATTAAATTAGTGTAGCATTGAAAACAGAAAGTGAGTGAAATAAAGTACAGAATATATAAATATAGTAATCTGAGACCTTGCAAAGGTATATACACAATTCAATATAGAAATTGTTGTCTCTTTTGGCAATGTTTGGTGACATGACTAATTGCAGCACATGGGAGACAGAGGCAAAAGGACCTCTGTGAGTTCGAGCCAGCCTGGTCTTCACAGGGAACTGCAGGCCAGCTAGGACTCTATAGTGAGACTGGTCTAAAAAAGAAAAAAGAAAAGCGAAGGGAGAAGCAGGTGGAATTGTTTGTTCTTATTCAACAATTTCACTGATCTATTAGCTGGTGTGGTAGCACATGCCTGCAAGCCTAAAATAAGAAAAATGCCATGAGTTCGAAGCCAGCCACAGCTACAAAGCAGGACCTGTATCACAGAAACAAACAATAACAAAAAATCAACAGATAATTCACCAAAAATACAGATGACAAATAAACATTTAAATATTCAACTTTATTACTCACTATAGAATACTAAACTTGATTTAATATTAATTTAGAAATAAATGTCATGTAACTACATATCAACTAGGATGAAACTAAAGTTTGATAGAAAAAGAAATGAAATTACATGTACAGATGCATATCAAAAACAACTCTGTTAAACTGCTAAGAAGAATTTTTAAAAGATGACACAGTTCTTTTGGAAAGAAATTTAATGTCTTCTTAACGATACACTTAGCATATAACCCAGACATCAGATTCCTAAGTATGTGTATCCTTGGACAATAGTTTTGTATAAAGTTCATTTATAATAACCTCAAACTAGAAATAAAGCAAATATCCATCTACCTATTTTCAAATTGTGATGTGGTTATGAGGTGGAAAACTATTAAATAATAAAGAATAATAAACTGCTGATACATAACAGCATTAGTAATGTCATGCTCTACATCAGCATACAGTAGAATAAGCCAGCTTCCTATGATTAAATACTGAATGATTCCATTTGTACAAAATTCAAGGTCTTGTGCAATTGACCAGTAATGGTGAGCAGGAGATGATAGGTGCCCACGCAAGGTGAAAACGACAGGCAGGGCACAGACATTCTGGTACGACGGAGCTGCTTGAAGCCTTGATAGAGTAACAGTACATGAGTCCTTACATTATCCAAAACCAAACTGGCTGTGCTTGGAGGGACACACAGTACAGCACCATGATGCAGGAGGCTTGTGACTCTGTGCTGCCTCCACGGGGAGAAACATCAACCTGTGCACTTGTGAGCTTCCTCCACTAAACTAGATCTTTTCCTTCAGTTTGAAAATGTAAAAGCAATGAACAAAATGGCTATTTTCAGAAAATAAGTTTATTGACTAATTCGAACCCACATAGAAATGTTTAAGTTCACTTAGAGCCTATTCTTAAGCAAAGCTAACACCTCAGAATTATTTTACAACTATAATCTTACCTCTAATATTAGTAGATATATGATATTTTCATCATTGGTTTTGTAGGATCTAATCCATGAGGCTTTGGCTCTGCACAACACAATGACGTGCAGCAGGGCTGGGAAAGCTAAGCAGTGCAGCTCAAGGTAAGCAGGAAGTGGGAAGAGAGAAGGGGTGGGGCCAAGACACACCTTTCCATAGATTCCTCTAGCCAGCCTCCACCTCCTACCTTTCACCATCGCCCAATGATGCCATCATATACAACAGAGATTTAATCTGTTAGGTCAGAACCCAAAGGACTCTATCATTTCCCCACAGCCCATCAATAGTAATAAACTCCCAACTCACAAGCTCATGGAAGAAGCTCATATTCAACCCCTAAGTCAATATAACACATTTTAACCCCAAATGAGCTTAAGGGATTGTTCAACTGAAGCCCTCAAAATGGGACACGCTGCATGAAAGGATATTTACACTGGCAATATGTTACCAGACCTCCTGATCCTTAAAACACATGGGGGGGAGGGAGAGAGAGAAAGGGAGGGGGGGAGGGAGAGAGAGAGAGAGAGAGAGAGAGAGAGGAACAGACACAGGTCCTTTGTCACAGCAATGAAACAGGTGATATACATTCTGAGACTATACAAGAACTAGAATTAAAATGCCAGGTCCTATTGTAGAGTGACAGAGTGACTGTGAGATACACTTTATTTTCTATGCTAGATTTGATAGGGAACAGAAGATTTAGGTAGCTAAGCATATTTTCTCCATATAAATTATTGCCATTTATATATTCTTTACTGTCATCCCAGCCTAGAAGAACTGGCATAATGATTAATGTGTATTTGTGTAATCATAACATAAACAAGTGTTATAAGGTCTTCAAAATATTTAAACTGACTTAGAGTTGATAGAAAAAGAAAACATTTGAAGCATGGTTGTGTGCCCCTTTAATCCTGGCACCTGGGAGCCAGAGGTTAAGAGGATCTCTGTGAGTTTCAGGCCTGCCAGGGACACACAGAGAGGCCATGTCCAAAGAGAGGGGAAAGATAGAAATGGTTAAACAAAGCAGCCCTTTTTAAAAATGCTTTTTAAAATTCTTTGTGGATTTTAAGCAATATTTCCATCAGATTCTGTCCGAGGCACAGCGTACCTGTGCCCTCCTCTGCACCTCCTGCAGAAGCTCGGAATACTGGAGTTCTAGCTCCTTCTTCTGTCTGTGCCAGCAGCTCTCCTGGGCCTTGATCTGCTCCGCCACCTTGTTGAAGGTGTCTTCCTGGGTCTGCTGAAGCTCTCTCATTGTGTCAGACTTGTTCTTACAGATATACTCCAGGTGACTTATCTAGAGATGAAAATGAAATATAGATTAAGACATGACATCACATGTGTGAATAACCTACATTCTCCACTATAATTTATCCCTAAGACACATAATTATACTAAGATGTAAATAAAGTAAGAACCAGAAATTGTGGGGGGTAAATCGTATAATTTAGCAGAAAACAGTAGAATTTTTATACCTACACCATGAATTTTTATTTTTCCCTCTTCTAATAGCTTTTTCTGCAGTCAATTTTACAGAGACAATTTAGAAAACTATTCTTATTTCTAGACTGGAAGGTCAGGCTATTTCAGGTGTCTCAGTGAGAAATAGAATATTTCAGTGAGATTTACAATGCACAAACATGTTATACATACTAATGCAAAACATCCCTCCTAGTTTCCGTTTTAATAAACACTAAAAGGAAAATCCTTATCTTCTAACATGCATGTCAATTAAGGTTTTGAAGCTATGAGCTGCTATGAAAAACATCATCTCAGAGGCAAAGCACATATTTAATTTAATTTAATTACTCATCAGTCTGTTTTAACCCACTGTGCCCAGATTCACAGCCACAGCAGCATCCGTTCCTGACAGCTTATTTCCCTATTTCTTATTCTGCTTCGCATTGCCTTTGGTTATACTCTCCATGTGCTAAAGATAAACTGCTCAATGACAGAAGAGTTCACCTTGAAGTTGGACCATTTTGTTAATACAACATGTATTTTTTTTTTTTTAATTCTTCTGGTCCTTTAACAGCAAATGTCATTGTAACTGAGATCTAGACATTACACCACAATTTATTTGTCACAAACACAGTTCTGATCAGTTCAACAACCCCAGGGTAAGTAACAATATGTTAAATGGCAACACACATGACCTGACACACCTCCTCACTTTCTATAGCAAGAGCAGGGCTTTATTCTGTTTGAGAAAGACTGAATTCTTAGGCTTATGAAATGGTAAAGTAACCATAAACTCTACTGTTTTGATCTATAAAATATACATTTCCCCTTCTAAAGTATGTGTTGTGTTTTCTCACATAGTTTGTGACATTTGAAGAAACAAGTCAAAATGTAATTTAAAATTTTCTAAGTACTTTTAAAACAACACTTCGTATTTCCTAAGCAAAGACTTTTAAGATGATGTTTTTTGAATAACTACATCCTATTTCTATTTTATGCTAACATAAAGAGTTGGTTTATTAATGTAAATGACTAAGTTCTTTGAATTGCTTCATCAGTAAGATTAATTTATTTTCTCTTAATTAGGTCCCTGTGGCTAATACTGGCTAGTAGTATTAGCATGTCCTGCACAGAAAGTGGAGCTTAGAGACTTCATACAGACTTCAGTCACATTTACATGCCCACAGCAATGGCATCAAACTGAGTTGTAGACAAGCCATAATTAATGGTACTGAATTATTAACACCCAAATTCTTTTTGAAATAAGATGAATGTCAGCCTCTCTTAATGATACTGTGATGTGGACAAATGTCACTGAATTTAATAGAGGTAGCTGGTGCCTGAGGACAGTTACCTTCTCATTAGCCCTGTTGAGGTCCGCAATGAGGGCATCAACATTCTCCTGCAAGACTGCACAGAGCTCAGGCCAGGAGAATTTATCCAACATGCCTTCTGGTTGTTTTATAAGCACGCAGCCTGCTACCAAGTGCTGATACAAGGTGTGAAGGAAGGTTAGCTTCTCCTGCAGGGAGAAAGGTCTTGTCAACTCCTAAATACAGACACCATGGGAAGTGAAATACCTAATACAAATAGTCAGGAATTTATTTTTAAATCTAAAAGGAAAATACTCAAGTTTCCACTATTATCATCTGGATGGCCTTTTTCCTCACATTCAGAAACAAACACTAGATAAGATGCTGGGTGGTACTTGGGTTGGCCTTAAAACACAGCTGAACTAGACGCGAGGAGACCGGGTCTATGATCCAGCTTGCTCCCACTGGCAATGTGAGCACCTATTTAGGTCTAAGTTTTATGATCGGTAACACAAGGTATCCGGGTTAATTTTTTATAAGATATTTAATTTGAAGCCAACATAGTAATTCTATAATTTTCTACTTATATTTTTAAAAACAGATGTGAAGTCATAAAATGGCATAGAGATGAGAGTGTCGCTCCACGCTAACGAAAGGCAGGACGTACCAATACTGTACTGTACACGCACACACGCACCAGCTTTCTTCCTGCCTCAGAGACTCCACTCCACTCACTACTTATAGGAAATCCATCCCAACACCCTTAGGCGAAGCACAGTGATATGAAAGATATGGAAGAAGGGCTCATTTGTTCTCAAACTTAGAGCTGCATATTGTGTTTGGCACACTGGCCATCTGTGGGTGCTTAAGTATTACAAAGTAACAGAGAAACTTAAAGTGGACATGCTGTCCAAGACCCATCTTCAAAACTGACCAATTAGAAATATGTTTGGACTACGGCACCAACCAAGGACAATACGTTCAGTAAACATGGAACCCCTACCCAGATCTAGCCAATGGACAGGACATTCTCCACAGTTGAGTGGAAAGTGAGGACTGACTTTCACATGAACTCTGGTGCCCCATATTTGACCATGTCCCCTGGATAGGGAGGCCTGGTGGCACTCAGAGGAAGGATAGCAGGCTACCAAGATGAGACTTGATACCCTATGAGCATATACAGGGGGAGGAAGTCCCCTCAGTCACAGTCATAGGGGAGGTGAGTAGGAGGAAAGCAGGAGAGAGGTAGGAATTGGAGGATACAAGGGATGGGATAACAACTGAGATATAATATGAATGAATTAATAAATAATAAAAACTAATAATAATAATAAATAAAATAAAATAAGAAATATGTTCGGAAAACCCTGTAAAAGTATATTGTCATCACAATCACAACTGCCCACTGCTGAGTGACCTAAAGATATTTACTCTACTCTAGAATCCAGGATAACCCTGACTTATCCTGAGCACACTTGGAGGAGTTAGTTACTAAGGTAACCAACAGTCCTCTTTATAGATACTTCATCTCAAAACATGGAACTCAAACGATAAAGTAATTGTGACGTTGCAAAATGAGCATTTTATGTGGATAAAATCAGTTCCCTCAAAATGTCTCAATGTGTCAGCAGGAGAAAAAACTTGAAAGAAGAAAAATCAGGAGAAAATGGAAACTATAATGTACAATTTTTTAAAATATAGTTTATTAAAAGTTTTGTTTTGTTATTGAAAATTATAGCAACTGTTTTCCTGAACATTTCAATGTAAATAACCCTAATTCACCTGTATGCTATCTCACTTTTTCAGATGCAGTAATTAAAAAATAAAAATTAAGCAAATAAATAAATATAGTTACACCAAAAAAACTGGATCAAGAAATTAAAAACTGGCTGTGGTAGTGTACACTTTTAATCCCAGCACTTCGGGGCAGAGGTAGAGAATCTCTGTGACTCTGAGGCCATCCTGATCTACATAGTGAGGTCCAGGATAGCCCAGGCTCTATAAAGAGGCCCTGTCTCAAAACACAAAAAGGAAAGAAGGAAGGAAGGGAGGGAGGGAGGGAGGGAGGGAGAGAGGAAAAGAGGAAAGAAAGCAAAACCTGCCACTACAAATACACTGTGCATTGTTCCTTTATAAGCAGTTAAAGGTGCCTTCTACACTTCTAGGTGGGTCTGATTAAGTTCACTTACACATGTGTAATGCTCAGACACTAACACCCTCCTCCACACTGTTACTAACCATCATAGCTCTGCTCAAGGTGTCTTGTCCTCAAGGAAAACTCACTCTTGTCACATAAAGTGCATTTTGCTTGGGCTATGATAAACCTGCATGGTAGTCATCCATCTGGAAAGATCCAAAATCACTTCACCCGTGTTGATCACAGCCCAGCACTCCAGACCCTGACTTTCCAAGTCAAGCTTCCAGTTTCCTTTCCTTTAATCATTATCTGCTGTACAGGGCAATTCCAGACCCTTCATGTGGACACAATTGAAACCCAGACTCTAAGGCTGGAAAGAATGTCTCCTTTTTTACTCTCTTGGTATTAGAGTTTGTATTTGCTGAAGAAATGAATTCAAGATGCAGGAATTTAGATAAATGAACCTACCAACTACTGGAGCTCTATATGGCAGAAGTAAAAGAAAACTATGGACAGAAGAGGCTCATACAGAATATGAAGTTTTATCAGGATATTGAAGACACCTTTAACAGGACTAAAGAGACAGCTAGCAGAGCACTGACTGCTGCTCCTGCAGGCGCCCCGGTTCCAAGTCCCAGCACCCGCACGGTGGCTCACAACTTTCTATAATTCTAGTTCCAAGGAATCTAGTTCCCTCTTCTGGGCACAAGACATCCACACTGAATACAGACATCCCTGCAGCAAGACACCCATAGGCATAAAATAAAAATAATTAAATCTCAAAATAATTCTAATACATTACTAATAAATATAAATGGATAGATAACTATCCAGAGCATCCAAATTACAGTTTTAATTTTGCGAAACTCTTCTTTTTTCCAAATTTCGTTAGTATCTAATAATAAGGAAAAGGAAACTGACTGGATATATTATTCTTGTTTTACAATTAAGGAAATTAAGACGTGGGGTAACAAACCTACAAGGCTTGTCCTCAGCCATGCTCTGTGTGAATAGAAAAACAGGATCCAAATCCAAATCCAAATCCATTTGGTTAAAAAAAATTCTTTCCATCAAGCCTAGCTGTAGGATGACTCTGATTAGAAATGATGTCACTAAGTGGCAAACAGGCCAACCTTGACAAGACAGTAAAGAACGTGGCATCGTGAGACACGACAGATCCAAGCAGGGGTTGGAAAGTTGATGGTGCAAGTGACAAGAGCTGAACGGGGTTACTTTTGTTTTTCACAAATTAGGACAAGGAAACAGAATGAAAGAAGTGATTCTGCAGCTGTGAGGACCATTTCAAAGTGTGTCTCACAGAACACTTTTTAAATTAAATTACATGTGAGTAGCACTGGTCATTGGTGCTAGCTGGGGTGGTACCTCAGTGTCCTTCCGGAAGGCCTGGGACAGTTTCTGCAGCTCGCTGTCATACTGAGCCGCCCGGGCCTTCTCCTTCTCCCAGCAGTGCAGCACGTTCTGTAGTTCCACTTTCAGCGTGTTTATGAGGGCCTCTCGGTCTGCACACTTAGCGCGTAAGTGACTTAGCTCTTTATGGACTTCAGTCAGCTTATCCTGAAGTTCCTGTCAGAAACACCAAGTAAAGAGACTATACAGATGGCAGAAGGTGAGAGACACACAAAGAACAAATACACGGTAAAATCCTTCAAAATAATCACCATTTGCTTATGGTGCTAAACATTCAGGGTATTTTACTGAATGTATTTTTCCAAATAGAATGTTTCCATTCAAAAATTAGAAAATTTGCAATGTTTAAATGAATACATAAATTTTATTAAAACTGCTTATTCCAAAAAAGTATTTAAAATGGGTTTTCCTTTCAACTCATTATTTTAAAAGAGCAGTTTAAAAAAACCTTTATTAACACTTAAGAACACAGAAACCCATAAATCTCTTTATATTTAATATAAGGACATGTACTCACTCTCCAATGACATTCCGACGACTAGTAGAAATCTCAAGAATAAGACCTAAAATTCTCCTAAACTATGCTATCAAAAGATCCATCCAAACCTCAGCTTCAACACCGGTACTATAGCATCCCAACATCCTGAAAACTCAAATTTTGCAACATTGTCACTAAAACTAACACAGAAAATAAAATCAAATATTTTTAGAGCCTTAGCCAATCATGGTCTCAGTCCATTAACGAGTCATGATGTGCTAAAAACAGAGGTCCACCCAAAAATGGCAGAAACTGAAACTACTCACATGTGTGCTTAAGTCAAAAATGCTCAATATTTATTTAAAGCAGAACATTCAATCTCAAAGCATTTTAGTCTATAATATTATAAGTATATCAGAAAAATGAATTTTTCCTTTGACCAAAAGCATCTGATCAACAAAAAAATGGATATGTGCATTCAAAAATACTTTGAAAATGAAAGCTTTACTTTCAGGTATCTCTGAAATAATCCCTTCATAATATATTTGTCTCTTAGCAAAAGCAAAAAGTTATCTTAAATTGCAATACCTTTATATTTTTAATGTGAAATTCAATCTTTTGTTTGGTAGAATCAAGTTCACTGGATGTCTTTTCCTTGGCATCATTTACATTGTTTAGCTGATGAAAGAAAAATAGCTTTTTGTCATTTCTACAAGAAAGAGTGACCCAAAAGCTAACTTTCAATTGCTTGCCATGCGGTTACTTAGGCATAAATATTTCAACAGTGATTGAGTCTTAGGTGCAACACGTCTTTTAGTTAAAGGCTATGCAGTTTCTGTCACACGCTCACCTGGCTGAAGAGAGAGCATTCAGCCTTAAGCTGCCAGGGATGCTCTTTTTGTGCTCACTAGCTAAATAAAGGATTTCGTTCTTACTGTAAACACAGCTTTATTCTTAAAATCCTACTGGACCGAATGCCAGAAGCAGTGGCATCCATAGGGGAAGGAGAGAGAACAGTGCAGAAGACTTGCTTTACATCAGGAGGGTATTCACCGTCCCTCACGCCACATGACAGCTTCGGGGTCAGTCACACGCAGTCCTACTGGGAAGGCTGTGGCAGGTCATCAGTTGGTCCTGCACCGCCTGTGATTTATTTTCTTTGACAGTTCATTCTTCTTTCTGTCAGCCTGCTCTTTTTGCTTTCTTTGCGGCCACCCCCTTGGTCTCCCCACTGCTGTCTCTGGCACTGGTTCACAACAAAGCACATTACTAAGCCAAAGCCTGCTGAGTCGACTTTTCAGCTGTGCTGAGGGTCATGTGACATGCAGCCTCCCAAATAACACTTCGCTGTGGGTAATGTGCTCCTAGTTACTCGGCAGCTTCCAGGCCTAGGCCTCAGAAGAACTTCAAAACTACTAGCCATCCAGGTCGTCTTGCCTCTCTGGAAACACACAGCAATGTCTGTTCTTCAAAGAATTTAAATATTGTAATGGCCACTTTTTTTCTTCTGAACAATTATAGGTGTTTTAAAAGACTTATTCTTCCTTTGTCTGCCCTGCATACCTAAAGTAAAAAAAGCCTCTCCCAAAGTGCACCAAGTGAATTTGCAGAGTTTTTAATTACATAAAACAAAGAGATAAGCCCTCGGCTATGTGACTTGTCTGTGTCTATACCAGGATCTGTTGTTTCGCTAACTACCGTTACTGCTGCGTATGCTAATTTGACAAGACATGACTAGACAAACTCTTCAATTTTTAAAACATGAATTCATATTGTAATACCCAAGAAAATTATTAACTCACACACATTAAACAATACAAATGCGATGACAGACAGAAGCATGAGCTTTTTTAATCTGCAAATTAACAGCTTCCAGGCTACATCAAACAGACATTTGTTTTTAAAAACTTCTGACAACACTTAACTCCCTTCAGAGCATGAAAATTAATTTCCCCTTTTTATTAAGATTTCTGTGGTTTATAAATCCTTAAACTCTTGATGAAACCTAAATTCTACCATCTACCCACAGATCAGAAACATGCTGGCATTAAAACAGCACATTTCACTTAAATTCCTTGCAGAGATAAGTTACTCAGGCCAAAAAAGTGACAGGATCCTTTCATTGTGTGTCTGGAGAATCACAAAATGGGAGTGAGACACTACTTTAGGCCACACTTGAAGAAAGAACAGTGACAAGTGGTTTATTATTTCTGTATCTGTGAAGCTGTCAATTCAACACCCCCAATCTTTTTGACCTTTGTAACAAGCAAGGGCTGCATACTGGTACTGCCCGAAGGCCGTGTGTGGAGCCAAACAGTCCACGTGTTACCTCATTAGACGCGTCTTCCAGCTTGTTCTGGTAATCTGTCAAGGTCCGCCTCAAAGTCTCAAGGACAACAGAGAAGCTGGGAGGCTTATCTTTGTCCTTGTGGATGCCTGGAGAAAAATGTGGGATGAAAACACACCCTTAAAGTCACACAGGCACAAAAGCCAAGCAACCAGTAACAGAGACGTGACAATTAGTAAGAAAGCCAAAAGGACATGAAGCATTGAACGCAAATCTATTCTCCAGGTACACGGCTGTACTGCCAAGTACTGATACGGCTTCTAAACAAATGGCCAAGTTAAAACTCATGGTATATTAAGTTGAAATATTTTTTCAGCCTTATCAAGAAGCTTATCTTCCCCCATAACTCCTTAGCAGCAGCAGGGTTTATATGTACCTATTATCCAGCAATTGAATCATCTATATTAGCACTGTTTAGAGGAATTATGTAAACTTACTTTCTGTGTTTCTGATTAATCAGGCATTTTATAAGAAGTTATTTTGCTTAAATAATAACTTCTGAACCATTTTATATTATGCTTAGAAATACTCTTTAATACCTATAATTTTCAAATTGGAATTTTAAATAAGCAATAAAACACTATTAACTACATAGCCCACACCATGTTTTAAATAAAATCTCAATAGCTGATATACATTATAATTATGAATATTTCTATATTATACCCTCAAATTGTTTTAATATAGTTGAGATTAAGTCAAATGAATGGGACCAATCAAAGTTACATGGTCAAGTATAATTCCAAATATTATGCCAAAAGAATGAAAAGTTGAGTTTCAAACACTGCATTAAGCTGAATTTTATTTACCATTCATTAATTTTTTAAAAAGTATCAACATTAGTCTGAAAATATTCAGGCAAAAAGTATTTTGCATGTCTTTTTATAATTTCTCCTCATTATATTTCATAATCAAATATTTCACTGTACAAGAAATATCATCAATACGGAACAAAATGTTAAAGAAGCATCATAAGCTAGGCACTGTGGCACAACCTTTGCTCCCAGCAATAAGGAGACAGGCAGGCAGGCTTCTGTGAGGTGGAGGCCAGCCTAGTCTACCAAGTGAGTTCTAGGCTAGCCAGGACTAAATAGTGAGACCTTGTCTCTAAAAACAAAAAATAAATAAAAGAAGCATTTGAAATGCATCTGCTACAGTCCACTCATTCACACGACTAATTGACTGAATTCCCTCTGGGCATTAATTTGGGGCATTTGACATTTGGAAGTAAGGTCGGTGTAGTGTCTGCTCATATGACATGAACGTTATAATAAGAAAAAGAGGTAGTGAATACACAATGGCACAGCATCACTCATCCCATTTTTCAAGTATTTAAGTGCTGGAACTCATAAGGGACAGGAAATAAGGGAATATATAGGAGACGGGGAGAAAACTCTCAGTCAATGATAAATCAACTTTATTTATCTCAGAGTATTGCTGATAGTTATAGCTTTAATTTGGAAAAAATATTGATAAAGTTAAAACACTTATCAACCTATATTTAAATATTATCTTAAGTATAGATACAATTAGATTTTCTTTGCTTTGTTTTTGGGTTTTTTGTTTTATTATATATAAAATATTATATATATTATTAAACATATATACAATAAACTACTTACAGCAAGACGAGCCATGACACAATCAGGAATTATGTTTTGACTATTTGTGTTTGGCAGCCTTGAAGAAGACAACTTTCCTGCCTTGGCGCATCTGAAATTCTGAATGTTAATCAATATCTACCATATCTCATCATAATCAACTTAAAACATCTATCTAGACCTAAAAACATGTTAACTCCTAAACATCTAAGCTTAATTGTAAAACTAAACTATCTGGCCTTTAATCCCATCAGAGACTAACTTGTACTTCCTGTTTACTCAGATAATTAATTTTATTCCTTCTCAAGGCTCAAGTTTCTGATGAGGTTGAAGACCATATAATTCCTGATTGTTTCATGGTTCTTCTTGCTGTAGGTAGATTGTTGTATATTTGTGTAATAATATAAATGTATATGTCAAAAAATAAAAGACAAGTTAAAGTAAAGCTAAAATATTCAATTTAAGAGGCAATGTGAAAGCAATACTTACCCTAAACAGGAAAACTACAAAGGCTCTGAGCCACAATAGTGGAACAGACGACATTGCTAGGAATGGCTCTGAGTCGGAAAGATGATTCATTACAACTTTTCTCCAGCATATTTTTATTAAGTGCTTGGGAAATCCATACAATGCCCCCTGTTCATACTCATTTCCCATCCTTTAAGGTCCACCCTCCCACTCCTGCGCCCTCCGCCCCAAGAAAAAAAAAATACACCAAGTCCAATCTGTGGTGACTATATACTCACCGGAGGATGCTCAAACTCCCAGTGGCCAGCCCCTTATAGAAAACTGACTCCCTCCCCACCCTCACCCCCACCAGAAGCCATCAACTGGAAAGAGCTATATTTCAGCACCCTCATGACAATTTTTAAGGACTTTCTTTAATAGCTTCATGTCTGAACTGTTTCTTTTTTGGAGGTGGAGGGTGGGGGTGGGGGGAGGGGAGAGTTTAGCATAGCAGCCTTCAATGTCTCTCATTCTCAGTTATGAGTCTGTAGATGCCAGCCTGCTGATAGCAGCCAGTGGCAGCACGGGTCATGGACATCAACATGGTTTGGGTGGCAGCACAGATCATGACATTAACATGGCCTCAGGCAGCAGCACAGACCACAGACATCATCACCATGGCCTTCAGCAGTAACAATGGACCACCATGGACATCAATACAGCCTCCAGCACCAGCATAGACCATGGTCATCACCATGGCCTTCAGCAGTAACGGTGGACCATAGACATCAACACAGCCTCAAGCACCAGCATGGACTACAAACATTAACATGGTTTCCATCAGCGGCTCAGATCATGGCCTGCACTGGCAGCATGGACCAAAGACATCAACATAGTTTCCTGTGACAGCTCTGAGTGACAGTTTTACTGATTATATATTTTAGCTGTTTTCTTAGACAAGATTAAGAACTATAATTTTGCCCCTGCACAAAGTAGGCTATAAATAAATCATTCAAAAACAGTCAGAAAATATGCTGGATTTAGTGAAAACTTACTCACAGAAATTCAGAAGAATAAAATAATCAGAATATGGATATTTATGGGCCAATATGCCCTCTCCTTATTGACCTACGCACACATTTGTATATTACATAAAATTAATTTTTTCTATAAAAAATGTTCACACAATAAAGTGTCCTTGAAATATAAATTGTTCTTTATTGTACTACCAATATCTATAATAAAATGAATGACTAACCTTAACATGACAAAATGCTTATAAGTAGGGAAGAAGATCCTAGCTTGTTTAACCATTTCTCCAATTTTATTTGGGCCCCTACAAAGGTATTATTTGTCCCAAATCAGCCAGAAGAAACCTTAAGAGAAGAACACCCCACTTCCTTTAAGGGGGTCAGGTAGGTTTTTGGTTGCTTTCTTGGGCAATAGAGGGTTATTATCAATGGAAGTTGGTTACAAGTTATTATTGGTCTTATTTAGAGAGAAAACAAGGTTGGACTCAGAGATGTCTCTCTTTTCCTTTATCTTACAGTCTTAGGTTTGGAGATAAGGATTGAAAAGAAAAAGGGTGTAATATAGAAATATATAGGGAAGATAGAACAAAAAGTAGATTAGTGAATCTACTCCTCAACTTAATGCCTCAATTGTCACTCACAAGGTTATTTGTAATTCATTGATATAAAATTTTGTATATAGATGCAAAATAAACTTCATTTTAGATACAGTGGTATAGAATTCAAATGTAAGATTATTCTTCACACACCTTTATATATAATATATATATGATTATTTTGATTGCTTTTATAGTAACACATTTTATATTTTTATAGTAACAAACAGAAACATACTCTTAAAAATAAGAAATAAATAAATGGCTACATCAGGAACACTTTATATTTCAACCCAAAACAATCTGAGTTTCTCTCTCCCTCTCCCAGTGTATGTCTCTGTACACAGAAGCCAGCCTGAACTTTCACGCTCTATTTTATGGTATAAAAAGTGGACCTCCCATTCTCCTAACACTAACACACACACCCACACACACACACACACACACACACACACACACACGGCCATGTTTAAATCCAATCAATGTGATGTACTTACTCTTCTAACCCTAAGTACTCGGGAAGCTGAGGCAGGAGAATGGTGAGTTTGAGGCCAGCCTGAGCTAGAGAAACTGTCCTAGTTACTTTTCCATTATTTTGATGAAACACACCTAGGCAAGTTATAGGATGAAATGCTTAATTGGGCTCACAGTTCAAGAGAGTTAGTGTAGCCGGACTTTGCTACCTTGCGGGCTCTTCTTTCTTCCTCCTCTCTCTGGCCCTTTGCTTCTTCCCTTGTGGCCCCTAACACCAGCTATGAGAGAGACAGGATAGAGAGGAGAGGAAAGAGACCCTGAATCAAGAAAGGAGACAACAACATCATTAGACTACTTCCTGTTGATTAGGTGTGTCAAGCTCCTTGGGACAAGTTTGATTTTTCAGCGTCAGGATATCTAATTTCTTCTTGTGTCTTTTTTTTTTCTTTCTTTCTTTCTTTTAGGTGTTTGCTTGCTTGCTTGCTTGCTTGCTTGCTTGCTTGCTTGCTTGAGACAGGGTTTCTCTGTGCAGCTGTGCAGCTCACTTTGTAGACCAGGCTGGCCTCAAACTCAGAGATCTGCCTGCCTCTGCCTCCCAAGTGCTGAGATTAAAGGCCTGCACACCACCGCCCAGTTTCTTGTTTCTTCTTTGCACACAACTATTTATAAAAAGAAAAACTGGTCGGCCCAAAGTTACAGGTGCAGCTGCATGAGGCTGTGCTACTCACTGGGATGTGCTTAGGGCTCTGGGGAGCATCTGGGTGAAGCTCCAGCTGAGGTTAGCTGAAACAAGGGGAAAATGGAGCCACTTTTGGACATTTCATTATCTGGAAAAACTGAGACCCAAATGGAACTGATATTAGTTTGTGGGTCAGCAAAGTAGGAGCTTACAGAAGTCAAGTGACTTTAGCTTTGGCTGAGGTCTCTCTAGGATCTGTAGGTACCTGAACCCACCTCGAGTTACTTCCTTCACTTGGAATACAAAGCTAGAGGAGATGAAGACAGCATCAGGGACTATGTACATTCAGGACTTTGGGTGGTAATGTTACCAATGACAATCAAATATGAAAAAGCAAAGTGGGAGTTACTAGAACTTTTATCTACTAAGATATAATTGAAAATGTGCACATTTCTCGGGGGCAGGGGGGATGTTAAAATCGATGCCTCTGGAGAATAAAGTAGCGGTTCCTCCCACATCAGCATTCAACTGGTACGTCTGAAGTGCGGAGCTGAAGAACTAGCACAGAGCTGGTGTGAGCACAGCCCCAACTGCCATAGCAGCAGTTAGGTATAGTTTTATTATTAGTGTTGGAGTAAGCATTCCCAGCAGCTCAAACTGACTAACTCATTCTATCTCTCTACTACAGGCAGCCAAAGCAATTGCTTTCAGCTGGTAGGACAATAATAAATCTTCATTTCCCCACTTTAGAAATACATCATTTCTAGCTCTGTATCATAACCTAGTCGATAAAAACACTGACAATTTTTCCACTCAAGAAGGTATCACATGCTCTACTTAGTTTCCACTAAGTTAAAAGTTCTGATTAACAGCATAGAGGAAACTTTTATGATTTTGGAATGATATGGTCTCTAAAGATAGATATTCTCCTTTTAAGAGGTGACTTTGGACTTGCTACTGGTCAGCAGACAATAAAGGTATGGTCACCAATGTGCCATGTGACCTGGAGTGGACCATCCTAAAACAGCTGGTGGCAGACTCACCAACCTATAAATTACATTCAGCCATCACATGAAAAAGTGTTACACACAAGACTGGGCGTGGACCCATCCTAAAAGCCTAAGTTAGTTGCTTGGGCAAGTAATACAGACCCTACAGTTCTCATTGCTATTGTCCTGTCTACTCACTCCTCAACCACACCCTCGATGGTTGGAAAGTTCACCTTGACCAGATGACTAACGGGGAGAAATTAACTTCAAAGGTGTTTTTGATATGTTATACTGATGCCACTCAAAATTGACAGCTTCAAGGGCACTGTATCCCTACTTGAGGATGACTCTGAAAGACAATAAAGAAGTTTTCAGTATGGGCAGAACATCTAGTAAAGGCTTGACTGCAGTAAGAGGGTTATAGCTATAAACATGTCAGTTTGTGAGCAGTATCTAAGCACTTAGCTGAATAGTCAGAGACTCAAAAGGGCATGAAGAGGAAGTTGGTAACAGGGTTGTAGAGAAAGAGTATGTGGACAGCCAACTCCAAATAGGCCATGTACCCAGCACCATGTCAATAGCAAACAATCTTGATAATCACAAAGGCAAAAGGAAGCAGTCTATGGATATAAGCCAACATCTTTCCCTTGACACCTGGTCCCATACTCAACTGAACAAGAGAGTCATGGCAGCCAGAATAAAGGTAATCCTCTACCTCAACAATATGTACTTTGATTCATGTTGGCTCTCTGAAATACACCCCCTTCTGAGTACCAAGTTACCAACAGCAAAGACCAACAGTGGGTCTATCACAGAACATCACTCATTAGGTAAATCAGCCAACTACCAGGTAGCAACACAATTATGTTGAGGGATTTTCACCATGAAACGGACAGTGTTTTGTTCTTAGTAAGACATGTATGTATCATTTTTCCTTCCCTGAAAATAATATTTCTGATGAAGTCACTATCTGTGGGGCTGGAGAGACGGATCAGAGGTTAAGGGCACTGACCGTTCCTCCAACTCAATTCCCATCAACAACACGGTGGCTCACAACCATCTAGAATGTAATCTGATGCCCTCCTCTAGCCTGCAGGTGTACATGCAAGCAGAACACTGTATACATAACAATAAATAAATAAATCTTTTTTTAAAGAAAAAAGAAATCACTATCTATAAATTTACAAAACACCTTATTCACTACAATGTGTTCCAAATAGCATTACTTCAGAACCAGAGAACTGACTTTATAATGTAAGAAATGAGGAAATAGTTGGCTTTCATATAATTCATTGTTCTTCCTGGTGCCTTCACTCTGGAGTATCTGGCACTCACACATACACACACACACACACACACACACACACACACACACACACACAATTAGTCAAATGGCTTCTTGAAAACTCATGGTGTCAGGCAGATTGTCATTTTCTGTATGAGGTTAATTCCCTCCAGGAAGTGATATACTCTGAACCGGCAATCAGTGCATGGTGCTGCTTCTCTCGCTGTCAGGATCTATGATTCCTGAAATCAGATGTTGGGAACACAGTGGCTCACATCACTATTACTCTTCACGATGCAAAAGTGAAGGGTCTGTTTCCCTCCCCAGACTGTAGTCTTGGCTGCTTTAATTCTTAGTTCTCAAGAAAGAATGCCCTCAGAATGAAATACAGCAATGGTTCAATTAACGTCGCTGATCAGACTGCCACCTAGTCTCCACATGACAGGAAAACAAAGAACAAAGACAGGGAAGCTGGTATTTATTATCAAGTGGAAGTTATTAGTAAGAAGGAGTACGTCTAATACACAGAAAACACCACAGAGAGCCTAATGCTACATTCATGTGTTACAAATGTTAATGAAACCAGGCCTGGTAGCATATGCCTTTAGTCCCATCCCTTGCGAAAGCAGATAGCTGTGAGTGGAAGGCCAGTCTTATCTACATAAGGTTTCAGGCCAGTCAGAACCACACAGTGAGACTGGGGCTCCAAATACAAAGAGTTAATGGTTGGGGGAAGGAAAGCTCACTACCTACAGGCTATGGATATCTCCAAACAAGTTTCCACAAGTTTCCAAATACAGTAGCTGCTGAGGGACATTTCTCACTCACATCACTACAACTGTGGAGTAAAAACATGATGAGATGTAGCAAGCAAAAAAGAAGGCAAACAAACAGAATTCTGCCTAAAAATGGGCAGCTTAAATGCAGGCCGAGTCGATGTCTAAATTCTGCCAAGGCAGGGTAAGCAAGTCCTCAATAGTTCCTGCCTTGCGAATAAGTCTGGCAGAGAAATTGGGCCAGAAGGCCAAAGATGATCCTCTAACGTTATAGAGAGTGTTGGGTGACTGACTGTTCAGGCAGTAAACTGTCTCAGTCATTTTGTTCATTTTGGAAGCTGCTAACCTGCACTGCTGGTTCACTCAGGAATTTAAGTTTTATTCCTTCTCAAGACTCTGAAAGGTGTTGAAACACAGATAGTTTAGTTTTACAATCAAGTTTAGTTGGTTAGCGGATAAGATCTTTTTAGATCAAGATAAAGGAATAAAGTTAATAGCGATGAGATAGGATAGATATTGAATTTCATTCAGAAATTTAGACCCAACAAGACAGGAAAGACATTTACTTCAAGTTTGACCAATACAAATAGCCAAATCACTGTGAATGTAACATTTATAGAACTCATGATAATCACATGGTTCTCCCTGCTGTATGTAGTTTGTTTTATGCATGTGTAATAAAATAAATGTATATGAAAAATTTAAATGAAAATAAGTGAAAACTTCAAAAAAAGAAGGCAGGGAAATTCAAATAGAAGAAGACAGGCATATAGAAGATTGTTGGTAATGAGGAGCAATCACTGTAGAGCTGAGTACCTCTAACACATTGTGAAGAGATGAAGCCAAAGAAATGGCTTCTATTTTTGGCCTTCAACCAAGGTACAAGTGTCTAAAACAAAATACTCTGACATTTATGGGCATTCTTTGCATTAGCAAAAGTTAATGACATATGTTGTCATATATTTTTATAAATATTTGCACAGATTTGATTAACATATTACAGAGTGTAAAGTAATCTTAGAAAAAATCACTCCCTAGGATTCCATGAACTAAATCTGTGAGATCTACGAGTTATGAGAATTAGGTTGGTATCCTCAGTGAACTGGGAGATTGCAAGAGAGAGAACATCAGCAAACAGCATGAATGGGAATTGGAGTGCTGCTCCACCCTCGGTCTGTGATGCCAAGAATCTCTGGCTACGGCACTTCCAACAATGTTCACAAAAACAATCAAAATTCTAAAATCACAGAAGGTCTGAGAAATATTCTTACATGAAAGAAGTCAAGGAAGAGAAAAGAAAGAAAAAAGTCCAGTTTTGTCCCTTGGCTTTTCTAAAAGCACTCCTTGAGACTTCCCAATCTATTATCAGGTGACATTTATATGCCTAAAAGCATCCAACTCTGTGGCTGTTCTTAGTGTGTGTGGGAACGTAAGTATATGCATCCTGTGAATGCAGTGCCAGCGGAGGCCACAAGTGGGCATCAGATGCCCCAGAAGTGGATCTGAACCACTGAGCCATGCCTCTAGTCCCCCTGTGGCTATTATTTTCATGGTTCTTTAGTTTCTTCAATTGAAAGAAGAATAGTATTTCTACATATTACAAATTATTTCCTCAAGGAAGGAAAGTTAACCACAGTGAGAATTCAAGACTGAACCACAAGGAAAATCTCATGAAGTCAGATGTCTGCCAGCTTTACAGCACAACGAACACTGTATTAGAAGAAAATATTATATTTGAGGCAGAAGACTGCATGGGCTCAAAGCAAAAAATAGCCCTTCCCCAACTCTCCATCCCCACCAGGAAAAACAAATGGGATTTAAGCAGTACTGTTTCAATATCAGTAGCAGGTATATAGCAGAAATAAGTGTCCCTGACTAAGTACAGTCCATCTTCTCCACTCAGGGTCAATATTTCTGGTGACTGTTTACCAAGAGTTCCCAGAGACTACTATAATTTAGAAAAAACTTCATGACTACATTGATAACTACAAAACTTAAAATGTAAAACAGAACTAGCCATGGTGTTGCATACCTTTTTTAAAAGATTTATTTTTATTATGTATACAGTCTGCATCAGATCATATTATAGATGGTTGTGAGCCACCATGTGGTTGCTGGGAACTGAACTCAGGACCTCTGGAAGAGCAGCCAGTGCTCTTAACCACTGAGCCATCTCTCTAGCCTTTAATGCCAGCACTCAGAGGCAGAGGAAGGCAGAGCTCTATGAGTTTGAGGCCAACCTGGTCTACATAGAAAGTTCCAGGCTATCAAAGGCTATGTAGTAAGACAACAAACTTACTCAAATAAGCAAGCAAACTAATTAACTGAAAAATTTCAACAGACTTCAATATTCTTTTTTAATTCATTTATGTTTTTATTCATAGTCATTAGTTTTCAAGTGGCTACATTGTGCCATATATATTAATGAATAAGGGACAACTTAGATGTAGTAAGAAATGCACTAAATAATGTGTCAGAAACATGTGACAATAATAGGTACTCTGGCACACACACACACAAAAAGCCCATCAGGAAAAGGAGAGAAGTAGTAGGGCCAAACACATGGGAATATGCAATGGGTAAGTTTCACAGACACTTGATCATGACCTTGAGGGCAGTAGGAAAGAGCTTTGTGAATATACTCCACTAAAACAAAAATAATTTAAAAGGTCCTCCAAAGAAAGCTAAGACAAGAGAATGCTTGGTGTGTTCACGAGCAGGTAGGACAGTAGCAGACCTGAACTCAGGCAGGGGCATTACCAGCACCTGAAGGCAGTGGATAAAAAGGATAAAAGTTCATCGCTGCTAGCACTTGGCTTCTACAGGAAGTGCAAGGCCTGGGCAGTTTAGAGCAGAGGAAATCCATGCGCTACCAAGCTTTGCTGTTGTTGTTCTCTCCTGACTCTATTGAAAAACAATTGACTGTGAGTTCAGGTTATACAATGATTTGTTGTATATTCATCACACTGTGAAGTGATTCTTACAATCAAGTCAATTTACACATCCACCATTATACATAATGACTCTTTTGTGGACAGGGGAGGGCAGTGAGGACACTTAAGATCTAGCTCCTCCACAACTTTCAAATATACAATGGATTACTATTGACCAGAGTTCTGAGGCTACAGAGTAAGAGCCGAAAGTGATTCATCTTTTAAGTGACAGTGTAGCACTCTCACTTCCACCCAACACCCTGTCAAGAAGGCAGACTAAAAGGGAGTGTGGATGTTAGCACAGAAAGACATGTAACTATCACACTGATGAGAAAATAAAGGTAACCCTCTGTGTACATAAACTCCTGAGCACTCCTGGACTAACTCAAACTTTGCTCGCCTGCTACCAGAAGACAGACACATATGTTACACTCACTTCAGAAAGTGTCCTAAAAATATATAACCCCAAAGCTTAAACACTGGGCGACTACTGTCAATGTTGACTAAGATTGATTCATGAAAATAATTTTCAAAAAAAAAAAAAGAAAAGAAAAGAAAAGAAAAGAATTTTCAATCATTTCATCTCGATTTTTCTATTTATCACTATTGTACAGGGACACGCACAGGCTACCGCACATGTGTGGAGATCACAGAACAACTGGGAGTCTCTTCATCCAGTGTGGATTTGGGGAACTGAACTGAGGTTTTCAGGCTCCTTCAGCTAGCTCTGCTTACCCACGGAGCCATCTCACAGGCCCAATCACTGCATTTGAAAGAGCATGCTTTAAACAGATATGTAACTAACCTTGCCTCTATACCTCAACTTTGGGTTACTTTTCTTGAAGCCCAGGGTAGTTGCCGACTTTGTACTGAAGTTAAAGGTGCACAGAGGGATGAAAGGAGGTCGGACTATTGCCTGCTTATCATAACAGCTAGAGGACATCTGGGAGCGCTTCTCAAGCTAACTCATCACAAATTGTTATGAGCTCTAAGATGAGCCACCATCACAAGAAAGTCAATTTGAAATAGACTTTCTCTCAAAGATCTATATGCCTAGAGATGTAGATACAATTTTTAGGTAAAAAAAACATATGTGTCCTCAAAATAGTATAGGATATTTTTACTGGATCATATTCTCTGTAAAATAGTAAGCAACAGAATTACCTAATATTTGACAGCAATTACTGAGAACAGCTCAATACCTAATAAGCAACTTCTTCATTTTAATGTTGGATATTTAAATTAAAAAACCAAAGGGGAAAAAAAAAAAAAACAAAGAAAGCTATGTGATGGTTTAATAAAATTATAGCTAAAACTATATGAAGGATAAAGCAGACTGAAGAAAATAAGCAACAGGTATCTGGCCTGAGCAAAAATAAGTATAAACAGAATGCATTATAACAACAATAATAACCATAATCATAATAATAACAATACAGGGATGAAACAGGTGCCAAGTAGTATGTGAGTCAGTGGGAAACGGCACCATCACAACAGCACATCCAAAGAGAATCTACTAAAGAGGACTGCAGACAGGCACAAAGTCAACAATGCATCATGACAGACCAAAACAGACAAGTTGAAAACACTGCAGTATGCAAGAGCCCCACCTATGGCACAGGACCCAGCTGGTGCAAGGTGCAGCTGCTGAAAGGAGAAGCTACTTCATGGGTGCACCAGAGCAGTAGGCGAGAAGAAATAGCATCCTGACTTCTTTCTTTTCCTGGCCTCATAAAGCTTGGAACCCACTGTACAAACTTAATGAGAAGCCAGAAGGCAAAGGATGGAAGTCAGCCTCATACCGCACAAGGAAACAAATGCACCAAAGGAGAAAAGATCCACAAAGACAAAAGAGTGAATCATCGTCGCACACTATTGAAACCACAATGCCTCTCTAATCCAAAGCTCATTAACTGAGCACACAGCTCTCTTCTGGCAACATAGCTCCTATAATATACAGTATTTACATACATATAGAAACTAAAGTTCAGAGATATAAACACTGCTGCCAGCAAGATGGTCCAGCACGTAAGAGCACCTGCCATCATGCCTAACGGCCTGAGTTCTATCCCTGGACCCACATGGTAGAAAGTGAACTCAAAGGCCGCAAGTTGTCCTCTGACCCCTACTGACATGCTGTGATATGTGCTTACACATGCATGCACACATTCCTTTAAGGTTTATTTATTTTATCTATATGAGTGTTTTCCTGTATGTATGTAAGTGGAAGTAGAGTCATGGACAGTTGTTCGTCCCCATGTGGGTGCTGGGAAATGAACCTAGGTCCTCTGGAAGAGCAGCCGGGCCGCTTGTTCTCTCAGCCATCTCTCCAGCCCCCATACTTTTTATTTTAAATCATTACTAAAATATAAAAATGAAAAGATGTGTGTGAAGCCGGGCGTGGTGGTGCACGCCTTTAATCCCAGCACTCGGGAGGCAGAGGCAGGTGGATCGCTGTGAGTTCGAGGCCAGCGTGGTCTACAAAGTGAGTCCAGGATGGCCAAGGCTACACAGAGAAACCCTGTCTCGAAAAACCAAAAAAAAAAAAAAAAAAAAAAAGAAAAGATGTGTGTGAAGTTAATAAAATCACAGCTAAAAACATGAACTATAAAAGCAGACTAAAAACACAACAGTGTATATTAAATGCCTAACAGTTCACTCGCTGCAAGAGCGGCATGCCCTGAGCATAAAGCACAGGCCCTTACCAGATCCTTCCACTGTCTCCAGGACAACAAACTTCCCTAAATTTCCATTTCCTAAAGAATTCCCTCCTGACCCAGCAGTGGTGGCACACACCTTTAACCCCAGCAGAGGCAGGCAGATCTCCGAGTTCAAGGCCAGCCTGATCTACAGAGTGAGTTCCAGGATAGCCAGGGTTACACAGTAAAACCCCATCTAAAAAAAAAAAAAAAAAAAAAGAGTAACTCCTTTCCCAAATCACTTTCAATTGCATATATGTGTGTGTGCATGTGTGTGTAATTTATGTCCTTTTTTAAAAGACTATAATCACATCATAAAAATACCTAAATAACTTGAGGCAAAGAAAACAGGTAGAAAAGTAAAAGTTTCAAGTTCAAGCCACTGTAAGCATACATGATGCAAAACCGCAAACCATTAAGAAAGTAGATATTGTAAACAGAGTTTATTAGCTAGTTCCAAAGGTGTTTCTACCCAATATTGTTAGCGCTTAATTATGTTGAACTGGATTAATATTAAACCAAAATTTTAGCTGGGCACTATTATCTCCAGAGCATATATATGTACATATGAGAACTGGCTGAGAAAGCAACGGTACAGAGCACACACTGCTACAGCCCGTGTCCTACATAACCTTTTGAATGCATGACCTTTAAATTGCTGAAGGTTGCCTCAGAATTTGGCTCAGTTTGATGGAAACATCTGTTCCCCTTGCAGGTAGACTGTAAGGACTCTGCTCACGGTTGGATTCGGAACACAGCAAGTGAGCCCTTGTCTGTCCAACCACAGACTTCACCACTTGTAAATCAAGTTCTGAGAGGACAACAGCAGGTCCATACTCCATCACCCCTTCCCAGGCAGCCAGGCCAACTGACTGCTGTGCGCCCTGCTCTGATCATGTCATCAGATCAAAGCATATTGAGATGAGGGACTGGAAAAGGCATCTGCAGAATTCCCAAACTGGAGTGACTTTGGAGCATTGACAGATGCATCTGTCATCTTATACCTTCAACTAACCTGATGTCCACTGGGCTGACACAATAAAGCTGTCCAAGATCGATTCCAATTCTTTCACGTTATTTTCACATGTCTCTACTAGGAAGGCCTGGTGCTTCTTAGCCTTTTAATTAAGAAAAAAGCATACATAATAAGGTTACATACTGTAGTAGCTGAAGATTTTATTGTGAATTTATATAGCATAATTAAGACTCAACAAGATACTAATTGTCCAATTCAAATCTATTACTAGTGTACTCTGTCTTATACTTTTTACTTGGCCAAATGCACAACTGTACAATGCCTTGGATAACAATTCACTGAGAACTTAGTGTCTCACACTTCCTAAGTACTTTGTATATAACAAACCTTTATATCTTCAATGACAAAAGATAAAATTTTTATGACAATGACAGTGAAACATGAGACTGGAAAGATGGCCTAAGGGGAAAATGCTTGCTGCACATGCATGAGGGGACTGCGGGTAGATCCCCAGAACCCATGTAGAAGCCACGTATGATGCCATACACCTATGGCCTCACCACTGGAGAGGCAGATAGGAAGATCCCAGGAACTCACGATCAGCTAGTCTAGGCAAATCTGCAAGCTCCAGGTTCACTAACAGACGATAAACGATAAAATGGAGAGCAATAAAGGCTATTGCACAATGTTGACCTTTGGCCTCCACCTACATGAGCAGGGGTGGGTGCACACACATATATGCATGTGCATATACACATATACCATGCACAGAAAATGAATAAATACTATTTTTAATCTGAAACAGAAAAACTCAAACACAAGCATATGTTTTAAGCCTTGCTTGCAGTCACACAGTAAGCTGTCAAGAATAAATACAGTCAAGACCAATAGACCTAGTCCAAAAGTCAAGTGACGGCATTAGTGTGAAGGGGAACACCAGACACAATGTAGGAAAGATCCGCAGTAGATAAAACAGCCACGCCTTGGGACACCACAGGGGTTCCCCGGCGCTGACTGGACTCCGGAGATTAAAGGAGGAATCAAGATTAAGCCTAAGGATTCTAACTGAAAGATTTCAGCACTTGCTAGGAATAACAGAGCTAAAGGCCTGTAGGCCCCTGATGCTGTCTGGCTTTCCTGCTTGTTTGCTTATGTACCTGCTCATTGTCAGCAGGGAGAGAAACAAACTCACTCTTTGCTCAAATTCCACGAAGGAGTCTGGTGCCCCATATTTGACCACGTCCCCTGGATGGGGAGGACTGGTGAAACTCAGAGGAAAGATAGCAGGCTACCAAGAAGAAACTTGATACCCTAGGATCATATACAGGGGGGGAGGTTCCCGTCAGTCACAGACATAGGGGAGGGGAGTAGCGGGAAAGTGGGAGGGAGGGAGGAATGGGAGGATACAAGGGATGGGATAACAATTGACATGTAATATGAATATTACCAATAAATAAAGAAAGAAGTCACCCCTAGCACCAGCACAACACCCAGTACATAACAAGCCTTAAAGGGGTATGGGAAAGTGACCAGAGAGCAAGTGATGTAGAAAATGTGACAGGCAGCTGAACACACTACTGCAAAGCCAGGGATGAGTATGAGAGTCCTTTACAGGCACTGTCTAAAACTCGCCTCTGATGTGTTTGGCGGGAAGGGAAAAGAGGCCAGTGTACAGGGACTCCAGCATCTCTAGCCAACTACGAAGAGCAGAGGAGGAAAAGGGAAAGCATGGTACCACGAAAAGAATGATTCAAGGTGAGTTGTCAGCCATGTCCAATACCAAGGGACCACCAAGCAAGAAGAGGACTACCAAGCACCCACTGGGCATGAAAGTCAGCACTGACTTTAAAGAACTGTCTTTTGCTACAGTATAGCTGTAACCCAGACTGAACTAGGTGGAAGAAGAGGTAAACCTGATTTTTTCCTAATCAAGTATACAAATGAATAAATGAAAATAGAAACTTCAGAAACCCCTTTTGTGATAAGAAGGGAAGGAGAGAAAAAGAAAAATAGTTGAAAAAGAGAAGGGGTCAAAGAAGAGTTGGGTTTTTGTTTGTTTTCAAGGGGAGGGGTTGGTTTGGTTTGGGTTTTGGTTCTTGGCTGTCTTGGACTAGCTTTGTAGACCTTGCTGGTCTCGAACTCACAAAGATCTGCCTGCTTCTAACTCCCGAGTGCTGGGATTACAGGGATGCACCACCTCACCCGGCTGAAGAGATATTTTTTTAATGTGGGAAAACATAAGCTTATTTGAAAGCTGATGAGATCACTGCTAGTGAAAGAATGCTTACCAATACAAAGCAAATCGGATAAATACAACAGCACAAAATGAATCCTTAGGACACAGAACCCTTATCCACAAGGAAACTGCTCCAGGGTTCCAGAAGATCTCAAAGCACAGGCAGCACTGGCCCAAATGTATACTAAATTTTTCTGTTCATTCATACCTATGATATGGATTATTTATAAATTAGGCATAGCATGAGGTTAATAGTAATATCTAAAATAGAACAATTACAATAATCGGTACTATTCTAAAAACCATATCAATACAGTCCTCTTTCTTTCAAAATATCTTATTCCACCTTCATTTTTCACTTAACGGGTTGCAGTTTAAAGCTGTGTGTGTGTGTGTGTGTGTGTGTGTGTGTGTGTGTGTGTGTGTGTGTGTGTCTGTGTGTCTGTGTATAGCTATATGTATATATATTTATACATATATAAAATTGTCAGTATTGCTACTAATACGCTTGGGGAATTATTAAATGGGGTAAGGGTTGCCTGAACACAAGAGCCAGTGACATTAGGATGAGCCCACCTGGTCCCTGGGATGTTAATGATTATAAGGCAGTGAGTGTATATAGCACATGTGCCTCCACTGTATCCTGGACAGCATGATGTGAGAAAATACCATCCTATACAGAAGACTTTATTCACACTAAGGATAGAACTTCCCATTTAATATTTTGGAACTATAGTCAGCCTCAGATAACTAAAACCATTACCCACAGCTAATAGGAACTCCTGAGGGTCAGGGATGTACAGTGCCTGTCTAGTGTGGTCAAGGTCCCAGGTTCAATCCACAGCACCACAAAAACTGGGTCAGGGGCCATTATATACAAATAATGATTCTGTCTTCAGGTCATAGTTCAATTACCACTTCAGGAAAGCTGTCCTCAGACCCCTGACTATGTCACCTTCCTTGAGCAGTCTTCACAGCACCTCTCACAGCAACACTGTTTCCAATTGAGTGCTCTATTTTCAGTGTGCAGGGCTCCACCGAGCCTCATGAAGAGGGGATTATTTTTTGTCCTCACCAATATATACTTAGCACCACACTAGCACTCAGTATCTAAGATGACAGATAAGTAAATGATGTGATCAACTGGCCTTCTTTGCATGGTATGGAAAGAACCCTAAGTCATAGTGTTCTGTTAGACTTAACATTTCAAGGATAAAGTCCACCAGATTATAGATTAAAATTCCTTTTTTTTTTTTTTCCTCCTGCTAAAACTTGGGTTTGCTGGTGTCGTGCTGAGAGTCTTAACAGCTCTACTCAAAAGGCCACTGGCTACTGTGCGCAGCTTTCTCGGGTCTGTGCCTGGGTCAGGTACTGGAGTGGTATCACTAACCACAGAATCAAATGTGAAATGTGTTCTCTCTGGTTTTTAAAGAATCTGTATTAAATCTTCTTAAGTGGGTAGAATTGAACCATAAAGAAATATAGCCTGGGCTTTTCATTGTACAATTTTTTTAAAATCAAAATTTTAAACATCTTACTTGATTTTCTATCTTCCCGGAAATTTGCCTATTTTAACTAAATTATCTAGCTTGTTAGCAAACAGGTATTTAGGACATTAACATAATTATTTTTATTTACATTTTCTCTGTGGTTCAATAATGTGGATCTATTTTTTTCCTTGATGACTGTATCCACGTACTGTCAACTTAGCTGTGATTTCAAAAAAACAACTTTTGGTTGGTTTCCTCTATTTTTAGTCTCTTTTCTTCCTTCTTTGTTGCTTTCTCCAGTTGTGTGAGGGGTGGTACAAGTCTCTAGGGCAGATCTTAGGTTCCTGATTTGGGAATGTTTCTTCTTGAACGTCCCTCTTAAGCGCAGCACTGCCTTCCTATAAAGTTTGGTGTCTTTTCAAAATGTTTTTTAATTTCTTTGTGATTTCTATAAACTCACTAGCTACTTTCATCATGTTACTAATATTTCATATTCACTCATTTCTCCTGTTTTCTATTGTTGAATTCTGTTATATTCAGAAGCTTTGCATCCTTTTTTTCAATATTAGGGATTGAACCTGGAGCTTGGACAAACTACATAGGCATTCTATCACTGAGCTCTATCCTCAGTCCATTGTGTATAGCTTTAATCCTTTTAAATCATTGACTTGGGCTGGAGAGATAGCTCAGTGGTTAAGAGCACTGCCTGCTCTTCCAAAGGACCCCGGTTCAATTCCCAGCACCCACATGGCAGCTGGTGACTGTCTGTAACTCCAAGACCTGACACACCCTCACACCAATACACATAAATTAAAACTAAATAAAAATATTTTAAAAAATCATTGACTTCTTATGTAGCCTAGACAAGTCTATGCACAAAAATTTTGTTTGTTCTTAAAGTGAGTGTGTCGTACCACTGATAGATGTGGTTCCACAGATACCTATAAGGTCAAGTTGGTTTATAGCTTTGTTGAGTCTTTATTTATTGATATTATTCCTACCTGGGCTATTCAGTACTGAAAATAGTGCACTGGGGTCCACAGATAGAATGCTATTTCCACATTCAAGCAGATCAGACTTTCTTTCACATATTTTGAAGCTATGATGTGCGCTCTCTCTCTCTCTCTCTCTCTCTCTCTCTCTCTCTCCCTCTCTCCTCTCTCTCTCCTCTCTCCTCTCTCTCTCTCTCTCTCTCTCTCTCTCTCTGTGTGTGTGTGTGTGTGTGTGTGTGTTAGTTTTGTATGATACATTGGCCCTACCTTATCATTAAAGATATGTCTGTTTACCTATAGCAACATTTTTATTCCATCGTCTATTGTGCTTGATATCACTCCAGCCCCATATGCTTGTTGTGTACACAGTATTCTTAGCCTCTGTTATAATGATAAAAATACTGTATTTAATACTCCATAATATTTATATACATATTGTATTTACTACTCAGCAAAACCTCTGCATGATAAATACTGTTAGTGCTGTTTTACAAATGAGCAAACAGATGACAGGAATAATCACTCTACATCACACAGCTGATAGGACATGGGAATGGCATTAAAACTCAGTTCAATCTGTCTACAAAATACGTTCTTTCCTGAAAAAGATGTGAAAGGCCTGCATAAGAACATAGTCAATAACATCCAGCAATATTGCCCCACCAAAACCCAGCTATCCTTCTACACCAAACCCTGGATATCTTACCACAGCCAAAGCACAAGAAGATGACCTTAAATTCAATCGAATAAAGATGATATAGGCCTTAAAAGAAGAAACTAATAAAACCCTTAAAGAAAATACAATCAAATAGGTAAAGGAAATGAATAAAATTGTTCAAGACCTGCAAATAAAAATAGAAGCAATAAAGAAAATACAAACTAAAAAAGAAAGAAAGAAAGAAAGAAAGGGAAAGAAAACACAAACTAAAGAGATTCCTGAAAGAACTCAAGAAATTAAACACCACCAAACCGAATAACCCAATTGAGAAATGGGGCTTGGAACTAAACAGAGAATTCTCAACAGAGAAATATCAAATCGCTGAGAAACACTTAAAGAAATGCTCAACCTCCTTAGTCATCAGGGAAATGCAAATCAAAACAAGTCTGAGATTCCATCTTACACCCATCAGAATGGCTAAGATCAAAAATTCAAGCGACACCACATGCTGGCGAGGATGTGGAGAGAGAGGAACACTCCTTCATTGCTGGTGGGAATGCAAACTAGTACAGCCACTATGGAAATCTATCTGGTGCTATCTCAGAAAACTAGGAATAGGGCTTCCTCAAGACCCAGCTATTCCACTCCTTGGAATATACCCAGAAGATGCTCCAGCACACAACAAGAAAATTTGCTCAACCATGTTCATAGCAGCCTTATTCATAATGGCCAGAACATGGAAACAACCTAAGTGTCCCTCAGTAGAAGAATGGATAAAGAAACTGTGGTACATTTGCAGTATGGAATACTACTCAGCTATTAAAAACAAGGAATTCCCGAAATTTGTGGACAAATGAATTGAGCTAGAAATGATCATAATGAGCGAGTTAACCCAGAAGCAGAAAGATTCAAATGGTATATACTCACTTTTTTCTGCATACTAGCCCAAGGTGCATGTCCCACAAAAGCCTTCACTTACCAGGAAACTGGGACAGAGGGGAGGACATCCTATTGGGACTCTAGATGAGAGAAGCATGGGAGAATAGCAAAGTAGAAGGATCCAGAGGGTCCTAGAAACCTACAAGTAGAACATTATGATAGGCAGATTTGGGCCCAGGGGTCCCGTTCAAACTAAGGCACCAGCCAAGGACAATACAGGCGGTAAACTTTGAATCCCTACCCAGATCTAGCCAATGGTCAGAACATTCTCCACAGCTGAGTGGAGAGTGGAGTATGACTTTCACACGTACTCTGGTGCCTCACATTTGACCATGTCCCCTGGATGGGGAGATCTGGTGGCATTCAGAGGAAGGATACCAGGTAACCAAAAAGAGACTTGATACCCTATGAGCATATACAGGGGGAGGAAATCCCCCTCAAGAACAGTCATAGGGGAGGGGAATAATGGGAAAATGGGAGTGAGGGAAGAATGGGAGGATACAAGGGATGGGATAACCATTGAGATGTAACAAGAATAAATTAATAAAATTTTTTTAAAAAAAGAGATTCCTGGAAATGGCACATCTAGAAAAGAAAACAGGAACTACAGATGCAAGCGTCACCAACAGAATACAGGAGATGAAACAAAGACTCTCAGGCATTGAAGATACAGCTGACAAAATCAATATATCAGTCAAAGAAAATGTTAAATCTAAAAAGGTCCTAGAGGAATGACAAGATGGCAGTGCCCAATAACAGTGGGCAGTGTCTGAATAACAGGGGCTTAGTGCTGACTGTGAAACACCAGTGTCTGTGATTCCCTGATGAGTACTGGGACTATCTCTCTTCCCAAAGAGGGATCCTAGACCCATTATTCCAGCCTCTGCCCCACACATACACCACCACCACCACCACCCCACAACCCACTGTCCCAAGGAGGGCTCCCAGGCTCTAGGGACACACAGTTCCAGCCTCCAGAACACAAACCTACCAGCCTTCCCATGGACACCAGCCAGACCTCAGGTACATACAGGTTAGACCCTCATTACTCCCCTGCCTATAGGTCACAGGCAGCAAGGGAAAGCTTCAAGCTATTCCCTGAGATCTAGCCTATGGCCCTACCCATGATCCCAAGGAGAGCTATTGGACCACAGGAACATTCAGCCTCCAGCCTAGCGCACAGGGCCTTACTAAGAAGTCCAATGGCACCAGAAACAACCAGCCAACACCAGGGACAACCAGATGGCTAAAGGCCAGCATAAGAACACAATAAACAAGACCTAGGCAATACAGGACCATCAGAACCCAGCTACCCTACTACAACAAGCCCTGGATGTCCTAACACAGCTGAAACATGGGACGATGACTTTAAATATATTCTTATGAAGATGATAGAGGCCTTTAAAGAGAAAACAAATAAAGCCCTGAAATAAATATAGGAAAATGCAATGAAACATGTGAAATAAAGGAATGAAATTATTCAAGACCTGAAAAGGGAAATAGAAACACTAAAGAAAACACGAACTGATGGAATCCTGGAGGTGGAAAACTTAGGGAAGAGAACAGGAACTACAGATGCAGCATCACCAACAGAACACAAGAGACGGAGGAGAGAATCTCAGGTGTAGAAGATATAATTGAAGAAATTGATACATCTGTCAAAGAAAGTGTTAAACTTTTAAAAAATTCCTGACACAAAGCATACAGGAAATCAGAGACACTATGAAAGGATGAAACATAAAAATAATAGGAATAGAACAAAGAATAGATTCCAGGCTCCAAGGACGAGAAAATATTTTCAACAAAATCATAGAAGAAATTTCCCCAACCTAAAGAAAGATATGCCTATAAACATACAAGAGGCATTACAGAACACCAAATAGATTAGACCAGAAAAGAAATTCCTCCTACCACATAATAATCAGAACACTAAATGTACAGAACAAAAAGCAAATATTAAAAGTTGCAAGGGAAAAGGCCAAGTAACATATAAAGGCAGACCTATCAGAATCACATCTGACTTTGCAACAGAGACTCTAAAAGCCAGAATGGTCTGGGCAGATGTCTTGCAGACCCCAAGAGACCACAGGTGTCAGCCCAGGCTACTATAACCAACGAATGGAGAAAACAAGAAATTCCATAACTAAACAGAATTTAAACAATATTTATGCATAAGCACAGTCCTACACAAGATACTACAAGGAAAACTCCAACCTAAAGAGGATAACTACATTCAAGTAAACACAGGAAATAATGCCACTATAGTAAAAACAAAAAGAAAGCTGCACAAAAATGCACTACCACTACCACCATCAAAATAACAGAAACTAACAATCATTGGTCATTAATCTCTCTCAACAACAATGGACTCAGTTTCCTAACAAAAAGACACAGACTAAGAGAATAGGAGAAAACACCATCCATCATTCTGTTGCATACAAGAAACTCATCTCAGCAACAAAGATAGACATTAAAGTAAATACACCTCAGAGTAAAAAGCTGGGAAAAGGTTATCTAAGCAAACAGATGCAAGAAGCAAGCTGGAGTGGCAATTCTCATATCTAATAAAATAAACTTTCAACCAAAATTCATCAAAAGAGATGGGGAAGGATACTTCATACTCATCAAAGAAAAAATCCAAGATGACATCTCAATTCCGAATATCTATGCTACAAATACAAGGGCATCCACATTCTTAAAAGAAACTTATTAAAGCTTAAATCACATACTAATCCCCACACAGTAATAGTGGAAGACTTCACCACCCCATTCTCACCAATAGACAAGTTATTGAGACAGAAACTAAACAGAGAAATAATGAAACTAACAGAAATTATGAATCAAAAGGACCTTAAAAGTATCTATAGAACTTTTCATCCAAACAAAAAAATATATCTTCTTCTCAGCACCTCATGGAACCTTCTCCAAAACTGATCATACACCCGGTCACAAAGCAAGCCTCACCAATACATGAAAATTGAATAAACCCTTGTATTTTATCAAATCACCATGGATTAAAGTTGGACTACAACAAAAACAGAAATAACAGCCTAGCCAATGTGCTCATGGAAACTGAACAGCTCTCTACTCAATGACCACTGGGTAAGGGAATAAAGAAAGAAAGAAATTAAAGACTTGCTAAATTTCAATGAAAATGAAGGCACAACACAACCAAACTTGTGGGACACAAGGAAAGCAGTGCTAAGAGGAAAGTTCATAGCACTAAGTACCTTCCTAAAGAAACTAGAGAGGAGTCCAGGTGGAATGAGCAAGTTGAGTGGTTGTCTGGTCACGTCTCACAGACCAGTGGCCCTTGCAGCATGGCGGACCAACTGACTGAAGAGCAGATTGGCAAATCCACAGAAGCTTTTCCACTATTAGACAAGGATGGTGATAGGACTATAACAACAAAGGAACTGGGAACCATGACAAGGTCTCTTGGGCAGAACCCCACAGAAGCAGAGCTGCAAGACATGATCAATGAAGTAGATGCAGGTGTTAATGGCACAGTTGACTTTCCTGAATTTCTGACAATGATGACAAGAAAAATGAGAGACACAGACAGTGAAGAAGAAATTAGAGAAGCATTCTGCACGTTTGCTAAGGATGGCAATGGCTATACTGCTGCAGCAGAGTTTTGCCGTGTGGTGACAAACCTTGAAGAGAAGTTAACAGAGGGAGAGGTTGATGAAATGATCAGGGAAGCAGATATTGATGACAATGGTCAGGTAAACTATGAAGAGTTTGCACAAATGATGACAGCAAAGTGAAGACATTGTACAGAATGTGCTAAAAAAATTTTTTTACTTTTTTAAAAATTATAGTGTTTTGCCCGCATGTGTATTTGCAGGTCAGAAGAGGGCACCATATCTCACCATATACAGTTGTGAGCCACCATGCGGTTGCTTGGAATTGAACTCAGGACCTTTGGAAGAACAGACAGCACACTGAACCTCTAAGCCACCTCTCCATCCCCATGCTAAATTTCTTGTACAAAAATTGTTTACTTGCCTAATCTTTGTAACTTATCTGTAAAAGATTCCCCCTACCGTCAAAAAATATGCATGTATAGTAATTAGGACTACATTCCTCCATGTTTTCTTCCCTTATCTTAATCTCATTGCCAAACCTTATTTTAGGAAATTGATCAAGTAACATGTTGCATGTGGCTTACTCTGGATATATCTAAGCCCATCTACACAGCTATACTTAGATGGAGTTGGTCAAATGAGGGAAAATCTGGGTTGTGTCTTTTTTAAAGCAGTTTTTAGGAACTGTCAGCATGTTGTTGCTGGAGTGTGGAATTGTGACTCTTCAAAGACTGTGGACAGTCAATAATATGTACTTAAAAGTTGCACTATTACAAAATGGATGTTTTATTCAGGTATTTATACACTACTTTTTGTACTGCTGATATTATAACAGAAACATTTTATTTTATTGTTGCTTGCTTTTTAAACTTTGTTTAGCTACTTAAAGAAAATCTGCTTATGGCACAATTTGCATCAAATCCATTGCAAGTTGTATATTTGTTTTCCAATTTAAAAAAACTAACAATTAATAAAAAGAAATTGGATAGATCACATATTAGCAACTTAACAACACACCTGAAAGCTCTAAAAAGAGAGAAGCAAACACACCCAAGAAGAGTAGATGACAGGATATAATCAACTCAGGGATAAAACCAATAAATTAGAAACAAAGAGAACAATACAAAGAATCCACAAAACCAAGAACTGGTTCTTTGAGAAAAATCAACGAGAGACAAACCGTTAGCAAAACTAACTAAAAGGTAGAAAGACAATATCCAAATCAACAAAACCAGAAATTAAAAGGAAGACGTAACAACAGACATTGAAAAAATCCAAAGAATCATTAGGTCTTACTTCAAAAGCCTATGTTTCATGAAATTAGAAAATGTAAATGAAATGGACAATTTTCTTGATAGATTCCATTTACCAAAGTTAAAGCAAGATCAGTTAAACAAATTAAATAGTCCTATAATCACTAAGGAAATAAAAGCAACCATTAAAAGCCTCCCAACCAAAAAAAAAAAAAAAAAAAAAAAAAAACACCAACAATAGCCCAGGGCTAAACCCAGGTCTAGATGGTTTCAATGAAGAATTCTATCAGACTCTCAAAGACGAGCTAATCCCAATATTTCTCAAACTATTACACAAAATAGAAGCAGAAGGAACACTGCCAAACTCATTCTATAAGGCCCCTGTCACCCTGATAGCTAAACCACAAAAAAGATCCAACCAAGAAAGAGAATTTCAGACCAATTTCCCTTAAGCACATTGGCACAAAAATACTCAGTAAAATACTAGCAAACTGAATCCAAGAACACATTAAACTTATCATCCACCATGATCAAGTAGGCTTCATCCCAGGGAGGCAGGGATGGTTCACTGTACAAAAATCCATGAATGTAATACACCATATTTTTAAAAACTGGGAAAAAACACATAATCATCTCCTTCGATGCTGAAAAAGCATTTGACAAAATCCAACATCTTTTCATGTTAAAAGTCTTACAGATATCAGGGATACAATGCACATACCTAAACACAATAAAGGCAATATACAGCAAGCCAATAGCCAACATCAAACTAAATGGAGAGAACTTGATACAATCCCACTGATATTAGAAACAAGACAAGGCTGTCCACTCTCTCCAGATCTCTTCAATATAGCACTTGAAGTCATAGTTAGAGAAATAAGACCAAGAGGACACAAATTGGAAAGGAAGAAGTAAAAGTATCACTTCACAGATGATGTGATAGTGTATATAAGTGACCCAAAAAATTCTACCAGAAAACTTCTACAGCTGATACAACTTCTTCAGCAAAGTGGCTAGATACAAAATTAACTCCAAAAACTCCAGTAGCCCTCCAGTATACAAACCACAAAGAAATTGGGGAAACAACATCCTTTACAACAGCCACAAATAATATAAAGTATCTTTGTGTGACTCTAACCAAGCAAGTGAAAGACCTGTATAACAAGAATTTCATTTCTCTTAAGAAAGAAATTAAAGAAAATATAAGAAGATGGAAAGATCTCCCATGCTTATGGATCAGCAGGATCAACACACTAAAAATGGTCATCTCACCAAAAGCAATCTACAGACTCAATGCAATTCCCATCAAAATTCCAACACAATTCTTTGGAAACCTTGAAAGAACAATTCTCAACTTCATATTAAAAAAAACTGGATAGCTAAAACAATCATATCTAATAAAAAAATTTCCGGTGGTATCTCCATCCCTGACTTCAAGCAGTACTACAGAACAATAGTAATAAAAAACTACATGGTATTGGTACAAAAACAGACATATCGGCTGGGCGTGGTGGTGCACGCCTTTAATCCCAGCACTTGGGAGGCAGAGGCAGGTGGATCACTGTGAGTTCGAGGCCAGCCTGGTCTACAAAGCAAGTCCAGAACAGCCAAGGCTGCACAGAGAAACCGTGTCTCAGAAAGAAAAACAGACATGTCAATCAATGGCATTGAATCTAAGACCCAGAAATAAACCAGCATACCTACAGACACTTGATTTTTGACAAAGAAGCCAAAACTATACAATGGGAAAAAGAAACTATCTTCAGCAAATGTAGCTAGTCTAACTGAATGTCTGCATATAGAAGAATGCAAACTTAGTTATGCTATATAAACATGTTTTTATTTTAATCCCAAGTGTTAGATTTTAGTTTGGGCTTTAGTTTGATCACAATTGATAACTGCCCTGTGTGGGGTATGGTCTTTGCCAGCTGCAGTTAGTTTAATTCTGAGGGCTGAAAGGGTATAGAAAGTGGGGGTTTGGAGAGGATGGAGAGAGAGAGAAAAGGTGACAATTTGGAAGAGACAGAGAGAAGGCTTTGAGGAACACTTGGAAGATGGTGCTCCCAAAAAGAGAGGAGGGGACTGAGAAAGAGAGAACTGGGAAAGAGAAATGAAATCAGTATGGAGGCAGCTCTGGGATGAGCCAGAAACCTATGACAAAGGAAACTCCCAGGAATCTATGAGGATGACTCTAGCTAAGACTCCTAGAAACAGAGGATATGACATTTGAAGTAGCCACCTCCAGTAACCCAACAACATTTCCAATGGAGGGATGGGAACAACAGCCTACCCACAAAACCTTCCATCCAAAATTTGTCCTGCCTACAAGATGTGAATGGATAAAGATGGAACAGAAACTGAGGGAATAGCCAACCAATGACTGGCCAAACTTGAGACCCATGCCGTGAGAGAGCACCCACCCTTGACACTATTAATGATACTCTGCCATACTGCAGACAGGAGCCTAGCATAGCTGTCCTCTGTGAGGATTCACCTAACAGTTGATAGAAACAGAGGCAGAAACCCACAGCCAAACATTAGGTACAACTCAGAGAATCTTGTGGAAGAGGGAAACAAAGGATTGAAGGAGCCAAAGAGGTCAAGGACACCACAAGAAAACCTACAGAATTAACTAATCTGGCCCATGGGGGCTCATACACTCTGAACCACCAACCAAAGAGCATGTATGAGACAGACCTAGGCCCCCACACATATGTCACAGATGTGCACCTGGGTCCTCATGTGGGTCCCCTAACAGCAGGAGCAGGGGCTGCCTCTGACTCTGTACCCTGGCTTTGGATCCCTTTTCCCTACCTGGGCTGCCTTGTCTAGCCTCAATAGGAGAAGATGTGCCTAGTTCTACCTCAACTCGATATGCCACGGCAGGAGGCCTCCTATCTCAGAGGAGAAAGGCAGGGGGAGAAGGGGAGGTGCAATTGGGATGTAAAATAAATTAATGAATGAATGAAATGAAGCAAAAAAAAAAAAAGGAAAGAGCGATATTTACATGAGCTAAACCAGTACTAATGCCATTAATATTATTATTCTTTGTGAACAATAGCAACTAATAATTTTTATCAAATTTTTAGAATACAATATTCGTTGATCCATTAGTATTGAACATGTCCAACAAAATTTTTAAATGTTTTAGACAAAATCCAATAGAACATTTGAAGCAAAAATATTATCAAAGAACACTGACTTTACCAAAGCAAAAGAATCAAAACGCATTTCCAACATTCTATCTAGTGAGAGCCATCATTGTTATTATGCAGTAAGCTAAGTCCCCAAAGCACAGACAGTGTTCACATGACTTTTCAATCATAAGTTCTTCAGAGAATAAAACATTCTTTTCAGCAAAACCTCATGAGAACTAGAATTCCCTTTTCAATATATGGTCTCTCCTAGAGCTTGAACTAAAGATTACTGAGTGGCAGGAAAACAAATCTCAAGAAATGATGGACTTAAGGAAATTTCATTGAAGAAAACACAAGGCAAGTCATAATAATAGCAATTTGAAAATGAAAGCTCCCCTGTTTCAAAAGAAGAGAGTATCAAACAAAACTCAGCTTTGTCTGCCAGACCCGCTGCAGCTACTGAGCTTTGGGCTGGTTTTAATGAGCAAAATTGTTAAGCAGGTTTAAACTAGAAATATGGTTTAACTGATTGCTCAATTCACAGATTTTGAAACCAGAAGCTACATTTTTTTATTTAAAAATGTAAAGCTTTTTTTTTTTTTTTTTTAGCATACATATACGAGCCCAGCAGAGGGCATAGAAGCCATTAGAACTGGAATTACAAGGAAGTGTCAGCTACTCAATGTGGGTCCTCTGAAAGAGCGGCAGACACTTTAACAGCTGTCTCTCCATCCTCTAAATCAATGTATTTTAAAAGCAAATTCTCCCAATATTCATGTCTTATGATCATGTGAATATAAAACTAATTTTCTTCACTCTTTAAGTGTCCTTTGTTGGGGTCGGGCGTGGTGGCACACACCTTTAATCCCAGCACTTCAGAGGCAGAGGTAGGTGGATCACTGTGAGTTCGAGGCCAGCCTGGTCTACAAAATGAGTCCAGGACAGCCAAGGCTACACAGAGAGACCCTGTCTCGAAAAAACAAAAAACAAAAAGTGTCCTATATTGAAACTCAATTCTGTGACATTAAGAACCAAATACCAATAACTTATTAGCCAGACAATGAATAAGACTTTCAGTGTAATTAAATTCACCTGGAAAAAAAAGAAAGCCAGGTGGTAGTAGCAGATACCTGTAATCTCAGCCTCGGGAGGCAGGCGGATCTCTGAGTTTGAGGCCAGCCTGGTCTACAGAATGAGCTCCCGGACAGCCAAGGCTACACAGAGAAACCCTGTCTTGAAGAAAAAAAAAAAAATCACCTGGGTTTTAAACGCTTCAAAAAAGGGCTGGGTATGGGACGCACACCTTTGATCCCAGCACTTGAGAGGAAGGCAGATACAGCGCTGTGAGTTTGAGGCCAGCCTGATCTACATAGTCACTTCACAATTGTGAGTTTGAGGCCAGCCAGAACTACATAGTGATGGCCTGAGGGGGAAAAGTTTTGGCATTCACCCACTTCAGGCCTTTCCAAAAATATGTTCTATATCTGTAGTACATGTCTTCCAACAGAAAAGCAATGCTTTGTGGGGGCTTTACCAACACCTTGCACATCCTTGGCTAGTTTATCTCTAAATTCTCTTTCAGCTCAAAGTCTTAGTCTATGCTGTGCCAGGTTACACAGGGTTACCCTTGTCTCAAGACTTCCAGAAATCTTTCTATCTTATGAATAGCACCATGGCTTCACCAGAAAACTAAGGAGGAATGTGGCTGTAATTTTTCTCTTCCAATGCAGCAGGGAAAATTAAGAGCAAGACTTGAATAATGGTCCTGAGCAGGAACTACCTAAATTAGAAATGCGCTGTTAGCATGAGGACAAAACTAGCCATGAGTGGCTTATGTTGCCTATTTATGCCCCATAAAAATAGCAATACCTATGATTTTAAAAATTTCAGAAAGATTACATAGGACCATGAAAACAATTTTGTTCCAGCTAATAAGCCAAAAAAGAAAGAGGTAAAGGTTTCCTTATGAGTCAACTGCTCTTCATAAGAAAGTATTAATTCGCCGGGCGTGGTGGTGCACACCTTTAATCCCAGCACTCGGGAGGCAGAGGCAGGCGGATCGCTGTGAGTTCGAGGCCAGCCTGGTCTATAAAGTGAGTCCAGGATGGCCAAGGCTATACAGAGAACCCTGTCTCGAAAAAAAACCAAAGGAAAAAAAAAAAAAAATATATATATATATAAAAAAAGAAAGTATTAATTCAAAGCATCACCCAGAGTTTTAAGATACAACACTATAAAATTTCTATTTTGTGGCTTTAAACTTTTAATCTGATACTTTTTACTTCTCTTTTTTTTTCCTATTGGGGGGGGGTGCGCATGCACCTGTGAAGGTGTGGCATCTGTACATGTGGAGGCCTGAGATTGATGCCAGGCATCATCCTTAGCTGCCCTTCTACCTTACTGAAGGCACAGTCAATCAAAACACAGTCACCAATATGGCCAGTGTTACCCACTACCTGGCCTTCATCTGTTGAGAACAAAATCAATAAAGGAATATGTAAGAAAAAAAATACTTAGATAACTTTATACCATAATAAGAAAGAAAACAAAAGCATAGGTACCCTACATGGATGGATAACACCAATCCCAGAAGCCATGAGTGTAAAATCCCAGTGGCAGGTGTGGGATTGGTCAGGAAGGTCTGATGCCCTAAGAACAGTACAGGCCGACTGCGCTTGGTTGCTCACAGAACGAGATGGAAACGCCCTAATGCTGAAGACACCATGCACATTGATTGTAGGACACAGAATGATCAATATGGAACCAAACTAGAAGCTCTCTCTCTCTGCTGGCTGTTGTACATGGTGCCAGAAAGTGCAACCCGGGCTATAGGGGAAAATGCTCATCAACAGCTTTACCCAGCTGGAGAGCTTGAGTGCTACAATATCAGCCCGCCAGGCAAGATGTGCCCACCGGTACAATAGGCTTGACTTGTGGGATTGTTCTAGTTTCATTTCCACGGCTGTGATTAAAACACTCTGACCAAAAGCAGAATAGGAGAGGAGAGGGCTTATTTCAGATTTCAGAGTACTATACATCACTGATGGGAGTTGGGGCAGGCACTTAAGCAGAAACCATGAAGGAATGCTGCTTACTGGCCAGCTTCCTCATCCCTAGGTAGCTTTCTTACATCCCAGGAGCACCTTCCCGGGGAGCAGTGTCACCCACAGCAGACAGGGTCTACATCAATTAACAATCAGGACAACCCCTACAGATAGGCCCACAGGCTAGTCCAAGCTGGGCACTCTTCTCCTGATACTCCCCTCTGAGGGGCAACTAGGTTGTGTCAGGTTAACAGTTAAAACTAACTGGGATAAGAGGTAACTAACTGTCCTGTGACTGGATTTGAAGGCCAATACAAGAGGAGAGACTTCATGTCTGCTTCCAAAACCTGGTCAAAATTCTTATCTGGGAAGGTCATAGGTCCTGAGGGAAACTGACCACTGTCGTTTTATTAAATTGATAGCATGTCAAACCTAAATAGCTGTCTGCTGGTCTCATCCATGATCACTGCTTCTTTTTGCAGTGGATGAGTGTGAATGGAGTTTGGTGAAAATGCTAAGAATAAGGTGACCTCTGAGTGTCCAGCCCTTGGGCATTTACCTCCCCACTCCACAGCTCAGAGAACGCTGCAGAAGAGGGGGCAAAAAGAAAACAAAAGCTGGATGACAGACAGGAGAGCTTTGAAATGCTGTCCTCTAGGCATGACATGGTCATGGCAACCATGGACGTATAGGAAGGGCAGTTGCTTGCACCTGGACTGCTAAATCTTGACTATGCCTGTCAACTGTCAGTCATAGATGGAGGAGGGGCTCCTGGAGGCCTATGCCTCCATGGGGAAGTATTAGCTACTTAGAAATGCTGGAATAGTGAGACAGTAACTGTCTTTCAGTTGTGTAGCTACTGCTGCGCCCACTGTTCCAAAGGATGGTTCCACACTCATGCTCATGTGGACAGCCCTGGTTAAACGGAGTGAGTCACAAAACTGAACAAAAGATGTAGGGAGAGTGGGGTTGATGGTAATGGAAGGAAATATGAAAGGGTGGGAGTGAGAGTCATTCTCGTGAATTGTGTGTGTGTGTGTGTGTGTGTGTGTGTGTGTGTTAAACTATGAAAATGAACTATATTAATAAAAACAAATAAATAATATAAAAATCCACTAGTTTTCAGCTTCCTGTCTTTTTATTATCAAAGTATCAAGATTTACTGAAGGCAATGATGGAGGAATAAAAAAATCAAAAGAATATGACAATAAAATCTAGGAAGCACAATAAATTAATAACTTTGTAGAATAAAAATTATACTTATAAGAAACAGTATTTTCATTCAATAATTTTTCAGCAAATGATATTTAAGTTTCCTAATACAGTCAGGTAAGGAAATACGAACAATACTTTTAAACAGGATCTGCCCAATGGCTCACTGGGTAAAAGCAGCTGCTGCCGTGATCTGACACTCTGAGTTTGATGCCCAGAACCCACAGTGGAAGGGGAGAAGCGGCGTCCAAAAGCTGTCCTCTGACCTCCACCACACTCACACACACGGCCGTAATGAACAAAGGGAAACTTTAAAAGAAGCAGAAAACACAAAAAGTATTGGGGCTGCAGACATAAACTCAGTGGCACAGCACTTGCCTAACACACAAAGGCCAAGGTTTGAAGCCTCAGGACTCCAGAAACAAACAACAACAAAAACTAAAGTTGAAAGAGAAAGAGAATGAGGAAGGAAAAAAAGCAAAGAGATTTAAGACATATAAGAAAAAGTCAAAATGATGCATGTGTTTAAAATGCCAAAATGAAACTATGATGGCTACTCTCACTGTCACCTTGATAAGACGAACCTCTGGGCATGACTGTGAGGGATAAGGTTCAACTGCGATGCGCCATTTCCTGGGCTGGGATCCTGCTCAGCCCAGGCAGTCATCACTCTGCAGATGAGATGTCACCAACTCCCTCAAGTCCTGCTGCCGAGGGACTCCCTCATCAGCCAGGACTTTAGCCTTCCACTGGGAGTCAAAATAAACATTCTCTCCCTTAAGTCACATTTGTTGGTATTTAATTACAGCAATAGAAAAAATAACATAGACAGAAACCTGTCACTATGTACTAACTTTAAAATAACAATAAGATACAAAGAATTTGGGAGACGGAGGAATAGAAAACATTGTTAGTGTGAACCACATAAACTGCATATTGCTTAGGTTGCAACCCAGTAACTTTTTTTAACATCTCACAAGTTCTGCAACTGCTTTTCGTGACCTATCAAGTTTTAAAGGAACAACTAGTGAACACTTTTCAGCACCTTACCAAAACAGTAGTGTTTAATAGGAAGACTGCCGACCAACCAAAGGTCACTGGCGTGCTACAACTTGCCTTGGACTATCCATCAACATGTAAATGTCAAATTAAAATAAAAAAATCTTTTGCAACCAAGCACATTTTCTGATCACAAAACACCCATCAACTGTGGTGAATTAACTTAGTCTTGCTTTTTTAGTCTACTTATTAAAGCTCCAGGGCAGAACCAGAAGAATCTGAGCAACTTACATCAGTGATAACATCTGAACTCTGTACTCTTACATCTGGCCCACTTTCCAAATTACTGAGAACGTTTAGTAACAAGCAGACCAAACTCAGCAATCAGCCCAGCCACCCTCGAGCATGTTTCTCTACCAATTCATCCTTTTGAACTAAGAGTTAAGAACTAAGACGCGCAAAAAACAAACAAACAACAAAAAACAAAAACAAAACCCCACAGCTCAGTGGTTGAGTGCTTGCCAAGAATGCAGGAGTTTAAATACAAACTGTGGGGGAAACAGAACGGTCCATGCATCCATTGCTTCTCGTTTCAGTGACCGTCCTCTGGAGTACACTAACTAGGAAGGTCTTAACTTTTCAAATCCCACATTCGGTGACAAATGATCCACAAGACAAGCAGGATTATGCCCGGAATCTGAGCATACCGACCATTTTAGGGGCTATATATAATGTTGCAACATTTGAAAATACTGAAGAAGACCCGGAGAGATGGCTCAGAGGTTAAGAACACAGACTGTTCTTCTAGAGGTCCTCAGTTCACTTTCCAGCACCCACATAATGGCTCACAACTCTCTGTAGCTGCAGTCCCAGGGCCTCCAACACCCTCTTCTGTACTCCTTAGACACGTGCACAAATGTAGCACGCAATCCTACATTCAGACCAACGCTCCTACACACACAACACGTTTTTTAAATCTCAAAAATATTTTTTAAATACTGAAAAGTTTTAATTGCATAATTACCTTTATTCTTTGAAGCTTTCATTGACTTGACCACTAATTTGGGGTTTGTTTGTTTGTTTGTTTGTTTGTTTGTTTTAGATTTATTTATTTATCATGTACACAGTGTTCTCCCTGCATGTGTGCCTGTATACCAGAAGACACTGGATCTCACAAATGGTTATGAGCCATCATGTGGTTGCTGGGAAATGAACTCAGGACCTCTTGAAAAGCAGTCAGTCTTAACTTCTGAGCCATCTTTCCAGCCCTTGGCCACTAATTCTTAATATAACCTTTTCTCTATATTTTTGAAAAGAAAAAATAATATTCTTTCTCCTCAATATAAAATCTCTAAGAGCAGAGAGGCATAGCTGGAAGGGTGGCCCCTGAGACATGTGTATGGTGAAACAAGGCTTGGGGAAGTACAGTGTTACCACAAGCAATGCCTTCTTCCCCACTGTGGTTCCCAGCAAACCTTACGGAGATACAAGCATTTATTAATGGGCAACAAAGAGCATTGTGGTCATCATAAATACAAAATATAAACTGAAAAGTAAAAATTATGAACAGACATGTTACAGAGCCAGGAAAATTCTAACAGATGAAAGGAAACGGGCTAGAAAGGCTAAACAAAGAGCCCTGGGTTACATGACAGGACACAGGAGCCCTGGGTTACATGACAGGATACATTATAATCCATCAGGGAGACAAAGGGCAGTTCACAGGAACATGTCAATGTTTTAGAAATAAATTGTGTAGTAACTAGCTTACAATAATCAATTTGATTAGGTGTTTATATAATATAATGTAAATGTACAAATTATTAGAAATGATGTCACTAAAATTATCAGATCTGTTGATTATAAATCCTGATTCTCCTCCATTCAGGTATAATCAATCTATGCACTTCAAGCAAAAAAAAAAAAAAAAAAAAAGAGAGAGAAATAATAACCCTTGAATACATTTTAAAATATTCTAAATTCAGAATTGATATTAATTCAGTTGGTTTTTTCCCAACTGTTCCAAGTTAGGGAGTTTTTATTATATATATATTTGATGTTGTCAGTACAAGTACTTCCAGCTTGAAATTTCTGACAGTGTCACTAAAATTACTTTCATACTATTATCTCATGATACACGGCAGGGGATAAACTTGCTACACATCAAATATGGCCCAATAAAGTCATTGCCATAGGGTTTTTATCTTTATCCTTACCATTACAAGTTCCTCCTGCAGCTCACTGCAACTTTTTTCATTATATTGGAGTCTCTTTGAAAGATCTAAAATTACTTTCTTCTGTTCTTCGATCTCTTCATTTAGTTTCTTGTTTTTGGAGAAATATTCTCTTTCTAATCTGAAAAGTTAAAAATGTCAGAGAAGGTTTTTCAGATGTGCTTCTCTTTCACACAAGTAGGTGATGTTCTATGTCTCCATGCCAAAAGGCTTTTTAATGCCCACTTTTCCTTTTCTCAAATTAAAAGGTTTATGCACCCCCAAATGAACGACTTTAAGAGAATTCTACTTCTTTGACAGGAGGTATCTATCTGTACTGTGTCCAAGGTAGTAAGCAAAAGAAACTGGGACAGTATTGATAGGGTCTCGTCATTAATTTTATAAACAAAGTCTACCCATCTTAATTCAGTCAACTCAGAAACTGCCTCAAGATTGATCATGAGTGTGTGTGCATGTGTGCATGTGTGTACATGTGTGTGAATGTGTGTGCACGTGCATGTGTGCATATGTGTGCATGTATGTTTATGCATGTGTGTGCGTGTGTGTATGCGTGTGTATGCATGTGTGTGCACGTGTGTATGTGTGTGTGCATATGTGTATGCTTATGTGTGCATGTGCATGTGTGTGTATATGCATGAGCACTCCAGCCCATGTGTTACATGCTCATGAGTATGCAACTGAACACACCTATGAGCTCACAGCGGCCTCCTAGAGACGGTCTCGCACTGACCCGGAAGCTCATCATTCTTGCCTGGCTGGCCATCCCTGACTTCATGCATGGTGACAGGGATTCAGACTCAGCTTCTCATACTTACAGAGCATGAGCTCTAAGTGACTGAGCCATCCTCTGAGCCCCCAAGAAAATTATCTCAAAATTAGTGATAAGGTTATTGGCATACAACAGAAATGAAGCAAATGTTTGCATTCCTGCAAATTGAACTGACCTGGTGTATAGCAAATTCAAAAAGGAGAAACTCAAAATGTAGTTCCTTCACTTTGAGGGCGTGTTTACTGCTCTAGTGGGCGGTGAGAATGTGGGGAAAGTCAGCTCCTTCAGAGCATCAGGCAACTTACACTCTGAGGGTTAAGAATCACCTGAGTAAAATGCATAATCACAAGGACAGCTGCACGTGGCAGGCGCATGTCTTCCCATAGAGCCACATGGATACCAAAGTGACCCACTCCTAACCGCTGCACCCGGGAGAAGCGCACAAATACATTCCAGGAACCGTTCTGAGTTTTGAAGTAACTGAGGTCACAGGGCTCTCGTCTTGTTTTCTCAGAGTTTCTCACAAGCACTCAGAACTCTCCTCACAGGACTCTATTAATGGACTGTGTTCCAACAAGGGCACAGAAATTTCTTTACAGAAAAAAATAATTATTTACTATTTAAATGTTCAGGCCCATCCTAAACTGTATTTACATTAGTTTGGTTCCTTAGAAAGAGTCTCACCGTGCAGCTCATTTTGGCCTGGTACTCCTGTAATCTACTATTCTGGCTCACACTCACAGCGATCCTCTTTAGCCTCCCAGATCCTGTGATTATGGGGCAGAGTTGCCACACGCCGCTTTGTATATGCTCACGTATACATATAACAAGACAGTTCATAAGTGTTACACTTTAAAAATTCACATGCATATGAAGAACATTCATTCAATTAGTGTCACGCTTTTAGCCCGAGGTCTTCCTAGTAACAGCAGTAGACCCATCTCTTCTGTTTTAAGCAGTAACATGGGGGATTAGGGTGACTCTATGACAAAATCAGCAGCGCACTCAGGCTAAAGGAAAAATAAGCTAATTTTTTATGACTCCTGCCCATACTCCAAATAGACATTTTTTCTCCAGGGCCAATGCAAACAAGTGTGGCATATTATCTTTTGAACCAAAGATATTCCAACATAACATAGCTAAATCTAATAAACGTGTATAGAAGATCTATTTGCTACACTTATAGCATGTAAATCTCCTGGGAAGTAAAACAAAACAATGAAAATGAATCAGGTATGTGAGGGAGAAGCAGGTGAGTCACACTGAGAAGAGGAAACAGGAAAGACATTACAGGGGGATAGGAGCTGGACCAGGGTGAAAGGTTGGGATGGAAACAAGAGAGATCAGATGTAGGGAGGATGAAGGGAGAGGCAACTAGAATGGAGGTGGGGGCATCTCTGGGAAAAGCTAGAAACCTAGTGCAGTGGAAATTCTCAGGAATCGATGAAGCTGACCATAGCTAAGACTCCTAGTAATAGGGGCTATGGATCCTGAACCAGCCATCTCATGTTGCCAGGCAAGACTTCCAGTGGAGGGACTAGGACACCAACCCACCCACAAAACCTTCGGCCTACAATTTGTCCTGCCTACAAGATTTGTTGGAGCAAATGTGAGGCAGAAATGGTGGGAACAGCCAACCAATGACTAGTCCAGCTGGAGACCAGTGCTGACACTGCCTAGAGGACCAAGAACAGAGGCTGGATAGCCCAGAGACCTAAGACAGAACCAAACACGAATGGGGAAACAAAGTCAATGAAATGATCCCTATTGATATCCTGCTATGCTCTGCATGCACTATAGGTTGGTGCGTAGTCCAGCTGCCATCAGAGTGTCCTCACCCAGCAACGCATGGAAACAGATGCAGAGACCCATGCACAGCCAAACACTAGGCTTTGCTTGGAGGATCCTGTTGAAGAGGACAGAAGAGGATTGTAGGAGCCAGAGGGGTTAAGGACACCACAAGAAAACCTACAGAATCACCTAGCCTGGGTCTCTGGGGCTCACAGAAACTGAACGGCCAACCAGGGAGCCTGAATGGGACGGACCTAGACCCTCCTCATACCTGCTGCAGTTATGTAGCTTGATCTTCTTATGAGACTCCTAACAGTGGGAGCAGGAGTTGTCTCTGACACTGTTATCTGCCTTTGAGACTCTTTCCCCCTACTGGGTTGCCCTGTCTACTCTTAATAAAAAGGAGATGCCTAGTCTTACTGTAACTTGATATGCCATGGATGGTTACTATCCATTGAGGATGGCCCTTTTCTCAAGACAAAGGAGGAGAACTGGATGGAAAGAGGGGGAGGGTACAAGGGATTGGGAGGAGAGGAGGGAGGAGAAACTGCAATGTAAAATAAAATTTAACTTTAAACTTAAAAAATAATAATAAAGGCTGGAGAGATGGCTCAGAGGTTAAGAGTATTGGCTGCTCTTCCAGAGGTCCTGAGTTCAATTCCCAGCAACCACATAGTGGCTCACAACCATCTACAATGAGATCTGGTGCCCTCTTCTGGCTGGCAGGCACACATGCAGGCAGAACATTGTATGCAAAATAAATAAACTTTTTAAAATAATAATAATAAAATTAAACAAAAAAGAAACGATATTTAAATCAAAAAGTAAATCCAAGAGTCCCAAAATATAAATGGTCAAACTTCCAGACCAAAACAACCCACTGCACGCCTAGCATCTGGAGATTTCTGAATCAAGAGGAGAGTCCATAGAGCACAGAGTCATACATATTATTATTTCATCATGCATCACAAAGTAAGTCTCTAGAAAGACATGTCATAAAGTAAAAGACCTTTTGTCTCTGGTTTCAGCTGCAGACGCTGTGAGTTTCCAGAGGAACAAAAAATCAAGAAGCAAATGACGTCACACTTGTCCAGCACTTGAACTGACTAAATAGCCAACTGGCCTTTGAAAATGAGGTAAAGACCAAATGCCATTTTCAAAATGTGCCTGAGAACCCCCCACTGAAATATAATTTCTCCAAGAAGCTACTTTACAATGCAGCAAATCATATGCTGAGGGGCTCGCAACGGAGAAGAAGCCACAGGAATTCCAAGGAGGGTGTTAAAGACACGTCCTGAGATAAGTACACACAGGAAAACTGAAAAACCAGATGGAGAAAACAGAAAGACCCCAGAGAGACACCTCAGGAAAAAAACACAGTAGGACAGAATTCCAGGTCTGTTAGACTTTAGGACAACCTAGAGGCTAGAGATATGGCTCAGCGTGAAGAGTGTTTGCTGTTCTCCCAGAGGACCTGCCATCAGGCAGCTCATAGCCATCTATCTGTAGGTCTCTGACAGCCTCCTCCCGCCTCCACAGCCATCCACATTCGCATGGCATACACTCACGCAGACACGTATACACACAAATAAAAACTACAAACATTAAGTTAAATTAAAAACAGCAAACACAATGGTACATGCCTTTATTCCCAGCACTTGGGAGGCAGAGACTGGTGGATCTCTGTTAGTTCAAGGCCAAGCTGATCTATATAGCAAGTTCCAGACCAAACAAAGCTACATATAAAAGATCTTTTCTCAAATAATAAAATAAAATAAAAATCAAAGAATATCTTCAATGATTGGTTAAACAAACCAACTTGTTGTATGTGTTAAGAGGTGTTTAGTCACAAGCTAATCCCATGCGTGAGGTAAAGATGAACTTCTCCCTCATCTGCTGATTCAGCAGCTTTCACCCTCTCTCTTTGCTGCTTTATTAACCAAGTAGTAGTCTAGACATCAGGAACAAACATGAGCAAAGCATGTGGCAACAATAAAAATCAAAACATACAATAAGATTGCTGTAAAGAAAACTAAAGACAAGTTACCAAAAAAATGATGTAGGAAAAAAAAGTGTGTTGAAGTCAAGAGTATCACTCCGGGAGAATAAGAGGTGGGAAGCAGCAAGCAAATGTTGTGTGAGAGAAGCAAGCAGTGGAGCTCACTCACTAGAGGGTACCATAAAATAACTAAAGGTACAAACAACAGCATGGAAGAACATGCATCAGAGTTTGTTTGTTTGTTTGTTTGTTTGTTTGTTTGTTTAGGGGTTTTTTTGAGACAGAGATTCTCTGTGTGTAGCCTTGGCTATCCTCAACTCACTTGGTAGACCAGGCTGCCCTTGAACTCACAGTGATCCGCCTGCCTCTGCCTCCCGGGTGCTGGGATTAAAGGCGTGCGCCACTCTAAAGTTGGGGGCTGGAGACTAGTTTCATTCCTAGCACCCATGCTGGGTGTCTCCTCCCTGCCTGTGACTACAGCTCCTGAGGCACCAACACCATCTTCCGGCCCCCACCCACATGCACATTCCTTCCCACCCCACCCCCACCAACTCCCACCACCCTCCTCCTATCATACACACACAATTGAAAATAAAATCTTTTCACAATAAAATACAATCTCTTAAAAAATAAAACATAAAGTTAACATCAAGGTAAACAGCAGTAAAACACTAAGCAATGGCGGAACATGCAAGGAGGCTGGAAGTCAGGGACGAAGGCATCAAGCTGCTATTCTCATGATTTGGGCAGTACTATTCACTCTTTAAACTATGTACAGGTGTTAACTTGATAAAAATCAATATTTTAACCAGAAATGACTAATATTCAACAAATACAAACTTAAATTTATGCATCATCGGTGCCATCTTTAAAATTAAAAACCTAGGATTGGTGCTGGACAGATGGCTCAGCAGTTAGGAGCACTTGTTGCTCTTGCAGAGGACCTGGGTTCGTTTCCCAGCACAGTAGCTGTCAATCACCGTAACTCTAGCTCCAGAAGAGCTGATACTTCTGGCCTCTGTGGGCACCATGTGCACATAGTGCAGACACACACACACACACACACACACACACAGAGAGAGAGAGAGAGAGAGAGAGAGAGAGAGAGAGAGAGGCAAAACACCCATACACCTGAAATAAAGATAAATCCTAGGATGACTAAAATGAGGAGTAATGACCTTCTGTTAGCAATCTGATATAAAGAAGCTGGCTCTTAACTTCTAACAGCCACAACCGAGAAGAAATATGTAAGGAAAGAAATGGCACAGGTTAGGGAGCTCCCGTGTCTGAATCCTCAGAGGAGCCGGGACTTAGAAAGCAGAAGGCTAGAAGGGAGCAGAGAAGGGAGCCTGCAGCTAGCATGCTTTCTTATTGGAGTCACATTTTTTTAAGTCCAGCTAGCAATTTGCAAATAACAGGCTTTTAAAAAACAAATAACCATCTCTTCAGGCTATATTTTAGCAAGAATGTAAATAATGGTGCCATTAAATCATACTTGTTTTAATTCAGAAATATATTTAGAAAAATAAAGAAGCTCCTGAATCTTGAGGAACACAAGGAAGTAAAATGTATCTGCAGCCCATTCGATGTCATATCTTTACAGTCATTTTAAATGATATTTAAATGTAGACTGGATCTGAGGCTTAGCACAATCTTTTCCCTACTATTGCCCGATAATCAATTACCATAACTAATGAAGACTCTATTTGAAAACTCTATAATCTAAAATCATTGAAAAGCTTCTCCTGCAAGTTTTAGATTTAAAGAATATTTTATAACTTAGAAGATGTAGAAATAGAAATATGGAATATATACTCCACCTAAAACAATTTCATACAGGTATATTCACTTTCAAGAAACTGTGGGTTATAATTAGAATTCTGATTCTGAAATACAGATGCATCACACTTATCTTTTCCTGCCATGCCATGAAATCCTGGCAAGACACAATTTTAACAGCCTTATCCAGGCACAGGAACTGTGAAGAAAAGAATGACCCTGTATTTCTGAAGTGACTTTGGGACTGGCACTCCTGGGCAGCATTTGAGCAGCCTTAACCGTGGGAGCTCTGGACCTGGAGCTGATCTCATCCTGCCGGGAGCCCCTCCGACCACCACACCATCTCCTTACTAGTATGTCAGGTACTAAGCACTGGACACTGTAATCTGCCATGTGACCACTTTTCACAACTATGAGAACACTGCCCTGGAGCTGCAAAACCAGACCCAGGTGGCCAGGCCGACTTAGGCTTCTCCCATCCCAACCTGGGCAGTCTGCTTCCCAGTACTCACGAAAGTGCGAGTTTATATCCTATGCGAACTGGAAACCACTGGTACCACTTACCCTGTGGCTTCGTTATTATCTGTTGCTCCATCAGTGCTTCGTATCCTGCCCCTAAAATCCCTAAAATAAAAGTGTAGTTCAGGGGCTGGAGAGATGGCTCAGCATTTAAGAGCACCTGCTGCTCTTGTAGAAGACCTCGTGGCAGCTCACCATTGTCTGCAACTCCAATCCCTGAAGCTCTGATACCTTCTTCCAGCCACTGAGAATACACGGCATGTACATACATACATAAAATAAACCCTTTTTTAAAGTATAATTCACAAGAGAAAACAGTATAAACAAAAAAGGACAAATAGCACATTTACACTCACCTGTGAGACGTCAAATTAAATGTATAGGTCAGTACACATGCACTGTCAGTACATGCACCCATGCACACACAACATGAAAACAGGCCATTTAGTGAAGGGAGGGGCCATCAGAAAAGAAGACAAGGAAAGATTACAGAGGGGGATGAATATGAAAAAAGTACAATGATACACCTGTGTGGTGTAGAGGAATTCTAATCCAGCAACATGCTGCTTTGGCAACAGACCATATCTAAAGAACGTGTAGGTCTATGTGCTCCAGCTGGAATGCATACTTGCCCCAGATCACAGTGTGATCTGGCTGGAATACAGACATGCCCTTAGTACACACCTTTAATCCCAAACAATGAAAGGAAGATTCCTTCATGGAACAAAGCAGCCATGTTTGAAAGTGGAATCTAATTGAGGGGCAGACAAAGTGATGAATCAGAGAAACACTTGACAAAAGGAATCAGATAGGAACACTCAACTCTTCTAACACCAGCACAGAAAAGACAGGCTATTTATGAGCAGCACAAAGAAAAAGAGAGGACAGAAGTGGTGTAGTGTGAACAGTGTGTGGTGGCTCTACTGGGACAGTTTGAGACAGGATGCAGAGATAATGAGCCAAAAACTGAGAAGGAACCAGATTAGAATATACTGCCAGAGTTAGTTTGCGACCAAGCAGAGCAACTCAGCCAGAAGCTGAGAGAGAAACCAGATTCAATCAGTCAGCTTAAAGAGGAGTTCGGGCCAGAACAGCTGAGTCAAAGCAGCCAGCAAAAGTTCAGAAAGAGCTAGAAAGTGTGAGTTTCTTCAGCAGTAAGTCTCATGGGCTGAAACACTCTAGGCCTAGGTTAGCAGACAGAGGCTGGAAGCTGAAGCCTTTGAGGTTTATGTTTACAGAAGATTACATTGTACAAAGGCTAGAAGTTCCAGGCCTAGGCCTAGGGAGAGTTAGAACAGAGAAAGAAATGTCCTAGGCTCAGCCCAAGCCACGTATCCATACAGTTTGTATATGGCTCTCATCTCATCCCATCATCTGAGGAAATACAAACAGCACCCACTTATGGAAACATCATAATAAAACTCACTATTTGGGTTCATCAGAAAGCAGAAGCCTTGCCTTTGCTTTCCCTTTATCAAATCCCACTCAACTCCTTCTTTGAATAACATCCTAGCAAAAATGAAGATATTCTAAAGACACAGTTCAGAGGCTGGAACATGGCTGAGGTTAAGAGGACTTATTGCTATTGCACAGGACCAGGTTCAATTCCCAGCACCCACATGGTAGCTCAAAACCATCTGGAACTCCAGTTCCTGGGGACTCAATGATATCTTCTGACCTCTGTGAATACCAGACACACATGGATTGCACATACATACATGCAAAATATTCATACAACATAAAACAGAATAAACACTTCAGTGGTTAGGTTCAGAGCCTGGGCACTGGCACCCTAACAAGCTAGGTCTAGTCGCATCCTTTGACTACAGACTATTGAGACAATAGGCTACAGGGAATCACAATCTCTCCAAGAATCACACCCTAGAAGGAAAAAGGCTGAAGCCTGATGCCAGCCAGTAAGAAAACCTGTCTCCCGGAAAGCGAGTTCATGTAGTTTTGACAACTTGTCAAACTACCTGACAGGAAAGACGGAAGCCAAGACAATGGTGATGGGTAGGGCCACAGCCTGACTAGGGCTACTCAATTATAAATACTGCTTGCCCTCTATTTAAACCTAAGCCTCCCATCAGGACCCTGGGATGGGCTGGGGTGTCACTAGACTCCTTTCTCCTTCTGTCCAATGAGACCATATTAAAGGCTTCCTTTCTCTGTCTTCTACTTTTACTACTTGACTTTTTAAGTGTCCTGACGTGGGTTAGTGACCAAGCCTAACTCATCAGGGCTGCCAGGGCCTGGGCTCTAAACCTGACAACACTGGTAACAACTTCCTACTGCAACCTAGGGATCACGCTAGTTTCTGGGGCAGTCATCCCAGAGCATCCCACGGCCTAGCAAATGACTGGGTGGCCCGCTGCCCTCCATTTCCCTGACTCATGTGGTTGTGGGGCCCCCTTGGCACAGCTTACTGTGGCCCAGAAAGCATGAGCGAAAGAAGAACACATCTACCTTGCCGAGAGTTAAAAGTGAGGCTCAGGCTTGCATTTTCCTGGGACAATTTAGTTCATAGAAGGAAAACGACACCCTCTCCTTTGCACTATCTTGCTCCCACCCCCTGGGAAGAGATTCTTAGTGTACTACCTAAAGACACAGGAAGTCAGGCTATAGAGTGGTTATTATGCACAACTTTCCCATTTCCTTATAGAGATAATTTCCCATAGGGACACTCATTAAGGTATTGTTTCTCAGTGTCTGGGTTGTAGCCGATGATATGTAGCACAAAATGCTAGATGCTTTCTGTCGATGACATCCAATAGCCAGGTCACCAAGATCCACATTCTCAAAGTCCAAGGCTATGACCCAGAAGGACTAGGATATCCATACAAGTGAGTGAGGTCCCTCCAGAACACTCCCAGATGCTGGAGAAGACAACCCTAAGTCTTCCTGTCTCTAATCCTGGAGTGTGGTTAATAACGGACATAGAACTAAATCTTTTTCTATTGCAAGGATCAAGGATCAAGCCGGGCGTGGTGGTGCAGGCCTTTAATCCCAGCACTCGGGAGGCAAAGGCAGGTGGATCTCTGTGAGTTCAAGGCCAGCCTGGTCTACAAAGCGAGTCTAGGACAGCCAAGGCTACACAGAGAAACCCTGTCTCAAAAAAACAAAAATATATATAAAATAAAAAGGATCAAGGACACTATGGCAATGTCTGCAACACGGGATATTTTCCTGGGACTCAGGGCAATGAAAGGTGGTTTGCTGTCAAAAAGGTGATTGACAGCACAATGTTTCACAGGCTCCTCCTTGTGCGCTCATATCACTTACCAGGGCATTCTCAGGGAGGCCACAGACCTTGACAGCTACAAATTCTGCCTTCAACAAACACAAGGGCTTGGGAACAGTACCTCCAAATAGATACTTGCATCTCTGGAAGGCTGAAAATACCTCCTCTAAGCTCCTGTCTATCATCCTGCCATAAGACTGCTGTCTGGCCCATGGTAGTAAGTGGTCAGGGTAAATGGTAGGCTCTCAAGCGCTTGTCTCCCGGACAATGCATGGCAGCTGTCAGACAACATCGAGTCTGTGTGTTCCGGCAATGAGGCACTGCAATCAGGTCAGTGAGCTTCTACAAACACATCCCACTATGGACACAGAGCAGGGCTTCCTGCTACTCTCTGATATCCGAGCTCAGAGATTAGTGAAAGAGAAGTGCTCAGACTGTGCTGGGTCCAAGCCGAGATCAGATGGGGAGAATCAGACATGATTTCCCCCCAGTGCTCTTTACATCCACTGCTATAACTGGTCTAAACTGGACTGAAATCATTTCCCCATGTGGCTTACAAATCAAGGTGCTTAAGACACTGCTATATTAATTTTTAAAAATGCATGTACATTAACATATTTATTTCTAGTATATAAATGCCTTTTGTGGAATGCTTAGAATACTTCAGAGCAAGAAACTATCCCCATTGTTTCCTTCAAGGGCATCTGCATATGTCTTATGAAGACGTTTGCTCTCCGGTCTACCACGGACATGGATAGCAGCTTAATATTAGTATATAGGTACTACATATACAAACTCAGCATTCATAAAACCATAAGATACTCACAAATTCAGTTTTGTAAAGCTTTCTTGTGCATTATACTTTTCTCTCTCATATGCACTTTCAACTTCTTTGAATTCGTTCTTGATCATTTCCAGGTCAGCAACAGCCTCTGCCTGGCTGGCTTTCTCCACTTGTAAAGCTCCTTCAAGGTCTCGAATCCGTAACTACCAGGGGACAGAGAAGTAGCCTTTAGAAGCTAAGAACTGTTTCCTTCTATCTTAAATTAAATAAACTATTTTGTTAACAAAAGATTGTCGTTTATATAAACATTTCTCATGTTTTTGTTTAAAAAGACCTTCGAACCCCAGACCTTCCTGCCTCTCCCTCCTTCAGCAAATCCTACGAGCCTGTGCCAACATACATACAACCAACATTATGTGGACTCAACAGGTGATAGACAGGAATATATGTGTACATACAAACTATATATGCATGCAAAAAACAATTAATGAAAACAGAGGTGATGAACTCAAAGTGCAGGGAGGGGTATATGGGGGATTGAGGGAGTAATTTTGGAAAGAAGAAATATAATTAAATTACAATCTCAAAAATGAAATATTAGGGCTGGAGAGATGGCTCAGCTGTTAAAGGCTAGGCTCACAACCAAAAATAAAATATTAATGCATGCCGGGCGTGGTGGCGCACGCCTTTAATCCCAGCACTCGGGAGGCAGAGGCAGGCGGATCGCTGTGAGTTCGAGGCCAGCCCTGGTCTACAAAGTGAGTCCAGGATGGCCAAGGCTACACAGAGAGACCCTGTCTCGAAAAAAAAAAAAAAAATTAATGCACAAAGGTCTAGAAAAATAAAATAAACAAAAGTTTAGTCTCTTTTTTAAAGCATTTGATGGACTAAAGTATGGAGGAATGAAGAGCTGAGATGTGAAAAGTATAAATCAGTACAGTATTATCTAGTCTATCTTTCCCTTCTGATATATTTTCATTTCTTTTATAAAATACTTTAGCTGTTTTTGAAAACTAAAAGAAACATTATGACATGAATATCACTATAAGCTTAGACATGGGCTGGCAAGATGGCTGGCTCAGAGGGTAAAGGCATTCGCCACCCAGCCTAATGACCTGAGTGCAGTCACCAGGACTTACGTGGCAGAAAGAATAGAATCAACTCCCATAAGTTATCCTCTCTGACCTTCACATGTGCATTGTGGCATGCACACGTGCATACACACGCACACACACACACACACACACACACACACACACACAAATAAATACAATTTTAATTTTTTTAAAGCTTAAATACAACCTTTACCCTTGAAGATTCTTTTACTGTAGAAGAGGAACTATAGTCAAACAATACTATATGGTGATATAACTTTATAACTTAGATTTCCTTTAATATCTGGAAGCAGGACAGTGCAAGCGATAATTACAAGAAACAACTGGCTTGAGGTAGATTTAAAACTGGGTGATGCATAGCGCCTCATAAAGGTGTCCTTTCCCCTGGGCAAGCACTCTGTTTTGCGGCATTAACTATCGGACAGGGCAAACAAACAGGTTCCTGAGCAGGCAGCTGGATCTCTGCCCTCACTCCACTGCTTAGAATTTGGGCTACTAACTGCAGATCTCTGAGTCTCATCTTTTTACATATAAAATGGGACCAGTGTCATCCCTGAGTCTTTGACAGTAGTGATTGGGTGAGGTACTGGAGGAAGAACTGTAAGGGCTTGCTCCAGAAGGTGCTTTGACTAGGTATGGCCCCCATAAAATAAATAAATAAATAAATAAATAAAACTGGGTGATGGGTACACTGGGAGCTGATTTTAATAATCTTCCAACTTTTGCATATATTTGAAAATTTTCATAACACAACATCTTAAAATTAAATGCCTTGTATCTACCAACAGCAAAATAAATGTTGCCTCTTATCTCAAAACAGTGGCATATAGCTGTTGAATAACTATATATCACTTCAAGGAGAATCTGTAACAGAAGAATGTGCTGCTCACACATCCTGAAGACAGCAAAAGCCAGGCCAATGTGCGTAGATGCTAAGCCTGGATAAACAGTGAAAAGAAAAAAATAAACAAATAAAGGCAGAAACATGGTACTCGGCAAAGTGCCAAATGCTAACATTTCACGTTTTTTCAAGATGATGCAGTTTGGATCTTGAATCCAAGTATCAAAGGCCTAGTGGCCAGAACAACACTATCGGGCAGTACTATAGACCCTCAGAAGGTGGGGTCATAAAGGAAGCCCTGGCACCAACAAAAGTGTGGCCTTAAAGTGGGACCCGGCTTCGTGCCCTCTTGCTTTGCTTCCTGGCTCACAAAGTGAGAGGTGAGTGTAGCCCCACCATGATGCGGTGTCTTACTAGAGAACCTCAGTCATGGACAAACCTTATCTCTTCAGAGCTAGGGTTCTTAAGTTAGGTCATCATGCGGAGTCCATTATAGTCACAGAAAGCCAACTGATATTCACACAAGGCATTGCGTCTGTCACAACACTGTGCTCTTCCACTGTAGTACAAACGCAGCCACAGATGAGACAAGACTTCAGAGCAGACAGTGGTGACACCCTATCCTGAGACTATAGTGTGCCACTAGCACCCGCAATAGAGATCCAAATTTTACTCTTACTCTAAATGCAATGAGTGTCACAGGTCTGTTACAATTCTCAACACATACCTTAGTTTCCTAGCTGTTATGACCTGAGAAAATGTATGCCAGAAACACGTTTGCATCTTACCTGAATAATTTCAGAATTGAATTTTGATTCCAAATGCGCTGCTCTTTCTGCTTCAATATTGTCTTCTAACTTCCTCACTCTTAGAGTAGTTGCCTGAAAACAAGTTAAGTTCAAACTCATAAACATTGGCACTAAAAGTCCATAGAGAACACTAATCACAGAATTGTAACTAACACTTTAGCTGGCTTAAGCTGTTTAGCCAGAATGGCCTAGAACCCACGATCTTCCCGCCTCAGCATCCCAAGTCCTAGTGTCACAAGTGTATCCTCCCATACACGCCTAGCCCCAGGTCTCATAATTTGCGGTGGGGAGTATAAAAACAACACCCAAAAAGAATGCTCAAAGCCTTGTTTCTTATTCTTTGTTAATCTTACTGAGGTTCAGTTTATATGTAATTAACTGTACTTCTGGGCACACATTTCCATGGTGGCTGTTATAGTACAGAACACAGGCTGGCATGTCCCCTCGGTCCCATGGTCCCTCCTAGAGACACACTCGGTGCCTTCATTCCAAGGAGTCATTCTGCAAACTTTCTGAGTTTCACAAGCACACAGCTCACAAGGCACTTCTGTACATCCTGCCACTCGCTTTATTTAGATTTTACAACTCTACCATTATTTTTTCCTTGAGATGGTCTCACAGTGCAGCCCTGGCTGGACTGGAACTTACAGATAGGTGCCTGCCCCAGCCTCCCAAGTGTTGGGCTTAAATGTGTGTCTACCATGCACAGTCCTTTCAATATTTACTTAAGATTTATTTTTATTCCTTTAAATTATGTGTAGGGCAGACCTAGGAGTGAGTGGACGCCCTGTCTGTGGTAGCCTCGGGTTGTGGATCCCCTTAGCACTTGAGTTATAGGCGGACTGTTGAATGTTGGTGCCAGTAATCAAACTCGGGTCCTCTACAAGGGCGACGAATGTTCGTAACTGCTGAGCCATCTCTCTAACCCCCTGTATCAATAGTTCTTAACAATTTGTCATAGTAGAAAATAAGCCCCCTAGAGGCAGAAGACAAGAATTCCAATGAGAAAACTAAGAATGGTTTAAATCCATAATAATAATATAATAATAATAATAATAATAATAATAATAATAATAATAATAATAATACTTTGTATTATTCTTTTCCTTTTTGCAGGGATTTTGAAAGATTTTTTTCTGTGTAGCCTTAACTGTCCTGGAACTCACTCTGTCTATCAGGCTGGCTTCAAACTCAGAGATCCACCTGCCTCCGCCTCCCTAGAGCTGGGATTAAATTTTTTCTTTTTTTCTTTCTTTCTTTCTTTTTTTTTTTTTTTTTTTTTTGGTTTTTTGAGACAGGGTTTCTCTGTGTAGCCGGCTGGCCTCGAACTCACAGTGATCCGCCTGCCTCTGCCTCCCGAGTGCTGGGATTAAAGGTGTGCGCCACCACGCCTGGCCCTCTTTTTTTTTTTTTTTTTTTTGGAGACAGGGTCTCTCTCTGTATTAGCCTTGCTGTGCGGGAATCTTTGTAGATCAGGCTGGCCTCGAACTCACAGTGATCCGCCTGCCTCTGCCTCTGGAGTGCTTAATACAATCTTCTGAATGGTAAAATTTTGACATTTATATCCTCTACTACTAGATTATATTGAAAAACAAGTATTCAATTCAAAAATGAAAATAGTAAACATTAATCATCTAATGTGAGGATTCAAGCAAAACATTCAAAATGGCAGGTGAGGAAATTTGAATACTTGATAAAACTAAAAAATCATTGTTTTTAAATTTTACTTTATCTGTATGAACGTTTTGCCTGCATGTCTGTAAGTGCACTAAGTGTGTGCCTGGTGCCCTCAGAGGGCACTGGATCCCCTGCAACTGGAGTTACAGATGGTTATGCCAGCCAAACCTGGGCCCTGCTCAAGAGCAACAAGAGCTCTTAAGCACTGAGCCATCGCACCAGTCCTTATTATGTATAAAAGTATGGCTCTTTGAAATATAACTAGGGCATTCATGAGTGAAATATTTGGATTGGCTTTAAATATATTCAAGCTGGCATGAATATTCCCATTCCTGATTACCAGATAGAGTAAAGAGATAGAGATAGAGACCTAGGAATGGTCGTTACAGTATGTTTCATACTGTAAGCCTGAAATTTTCCATCTACCATTTTTATAGATTTCTTAGATTTATCTTATGTGTCTGAGTGTTTTCCACACATGCACGCCTGGTGCCCACAAAGGTCAGAAGAGGGCTTTAGAGCCTGTGGAAATGGAGTTACAAAGGCTTGGTCCTCTGCATGAACAAGCGCTCTTAACTGCTGAGCCATCTCTCCAGCCTCAAGATAACAGTCAATTTTTTATTTTAGGTTTTTTGTATTGTTCTTGTTTTGCCATTGTTATTTTGTTTTTTGTTGTTATTGTTTTGTTTTATTTTGACATGGGGTCTCTGTGTATAGCCCTGGCTGTCCTGGAATTCCTTATGTAAACAAGCTAGTCTTGAACTCACAGAGATACACCTTCCTCTGCCTCCAGAATGCTACAATTAAAGGCATTTATCAACATGTCTTGCTAGATTTTTTTTATGTGTACGATTGTTTTGTCTGCCCATAAATTATGTGCGCCATTTGCTTGCCTGGTGCCTGAGAAGGTCAAGAGAGGGTGTTGGATCCCTGGGACTGGAGTTACAGATAGTTGTGAACCGCCATGCGGGTGCTGGGACTTGAACCAGGTACTCCAGAAGAATTTAAGTGGGGGCTTGCTCACAGACTCAGAGGCTCAGTTCATGATTATCATGGCAGGGACATGGCAGCAGGCAGGCATGGTGCTGGAGCAGCAGCTGAGAGCTTACATCTGATCTACAAGTGGGAGGCTGAGAGACTGGGCCTGGCATGAGCTTTTGAAACCTCAAGGCCTGCCCCAAGAGACATGCCTCATCCAACAAACCCTTACCTCTTAATCTTTCCTAAACAGTCTAGCAAACATTCAAATATATGAGCCTGTTGGAGCCATTCTCAATCAAACTTACACACACACACAAACACAAATAGAACCAAAATAATGCAAAAGATGTAACAGTGCTCCAACTTCTGTTACCCAGTGTGGAAACACCGTTCCTTTTACATTTTGACTTTATATTCTCAGAACAAGGGACTCCACAAGTTATGGGTATAAATCATGGTGCATAAGTATCGCAGAGAAATTCTTATGTATAGCAAAGACTACAATAAGCAATGCCTAGGAAGACCTTTGTTAATAAGGAATATACGGAGGGGCCCAGCAGTTTACAGCACTGACTGCTTTTCCAGAGTCCTGAATTCAGTTCCCAGTACCCACATGGTGGCTCAGAACCCTCTATATCTGTGGTTCCATGGGATCTGATACCCTCTTCTGATCTGCAAATGTACATGCAGACAAAACGTCCATATACGTAAAATACATAAATAAGTAACTCTTCTTTAAAAATTGTATGAACCCTACAAGACAAGATTGACTTTGTCAGTATGCAATATGTCTATGGTTAAAAGGCTAGCCAGTCACAAGGAAATAGTCCATGGGTATTAAGGATAATATTTTAAAAACTAATAAAGGACAAAGAAATGAAACTGTTTTAATAACAATGTCTAGGTATTTTTCTCAGGTGCCATAAAGTATGTAAAGTTCTTTATGAAAATGATGGTCCTGTGTGGGTTGCATGCACAAATACAGATATGCACATGTAAGAAGAAACAAGAAAACAAGCTTAGGTATTATTTCTCAAATACCATCCATGTTTGGTTTGGTTTGGGTTTAGGTTTTTGGAGGGAGGTTGGAGACAGGGCCTCCAGGGAGCCTGGCACTCACCAAGCAGGTTAGCCAGGTGGCCAGGGAGCCCGGGATCTTGCTGTCTCCATTTCCCCAGGGCTGGGATCAAGTGCAAGGTAAGCACTTTAACCAACTGGGCTATTAACTCAGTCTCATATTTTATTAAAATACAGAATTCTGTGATAAAACAATCAACAAAATATTTTTATTCCTTTCACATCTAACTCAGTAACTAGCTGGGCATGGTTCTGCATGACTGTGATTCCAGCACTCAGGGAAGGCAAAGGCAGGCGAGGCCAGCCTGGTCTACAAGTCAAGTCCAGGACAGCCAAGGCTACACAGAGAAACCCTGTCTCAAAAAGTAAAACCAAACAAACAAACCACAACAAAAAAAGAAAACCTCTGTAAATAATATCTGGTTCCCACTCAAAAACATCAAGAAGACGTTCTGATTTTCCAGGGTAGAACAAATTGAAATCATAAGCTGGAGATCACATCCTTTTTTTTTCAAACCTTCCCATTTGGAATGAAATGTCCAAAAGAAAACAAATTTACATTCTGTTTCTTATGACTATAGGTATCAATAAATCAGCAAAGCAATAAAAAAAAATCACCAAGAGTTTAAGCAAACACCTCCCAAGAGTGGGATTTGCTGGTAAGTATAATTAAATAAATGCCCTCATTTTTTTTTTAATCTTCTAGTCTGGTGAATTAACTCTTAAATCCAGCAGAGGGTGCTACAGTCACATCAACCTGCAATTCTCTCACACATTTTCACACACACACACACCACACACGCACACACACACACACACACATCCTGTAATACCAAAGAATGCTAGTACAAGTCATAAGGTGTGTCATTGACATTTAATTCTAACCTAATCACAACATTAGTGGCATAAAGTATAACATGATCCTAACTAAAGTTCAAATCCAATCCAAATTCTTAAATTTAACAATGAACAAGTTAGTTATCGATATAGAGTTTGGCCAGCAATAAAATATTATAATATAATATATCTGCTTTACTAATACTAAAAACAATGGTCTTCTGTTTATCACATAACTCTTTTTTAACACTTATTTATTGGTGTGGTGTGTATATATTGTGGTTGGAAGACAGCTTGCATCAGTCGGTTCTCTCCGTCCACCATGCAGGATCTGGGAATCTAACCCAGGTCACCACGCTTAGTATTAGATGCCTTTACTTCTGAGCCATCTTGCCAGCCCAAGTATGTAAGTCTTTACATAATACATACCCTGCTATGTGATATGTGTCCTTCATCACAATATACTTTCTGAGAGACTTCTAGCTTAGCTCTTTTATCCTATTTATGTACCATTATATCATATTACCCACAATCAGATAACCTATTACCTTTAAGAAAGTGAGGTTTCACTTTCCAACTAAAACAATGTCTAGAAGGCTGTCTCCTGCCCGGCCCTGGGAGAGCATTATTTAGCACGATCCAGGCGTGCACTGCCAACCCAGCTCAGCAGCAGAGCTAAGCAAACACGCCCAGATGTTCTCCATGCTGCACCTGTTCCTACAGCTTGCATGGGCTTATTCCAAAGCCTCACGACAGTTAAGAAATGTGTGTCGTTGAATGTGCCCAAAGCCTAAGCAGGACAACTGTGACTACTACACTCTTTTCTCCTCAGATACAACATAGTTAGCTTAGGAGGCTGTGTGTGAACTAAAGGAGTTAGTCAAGGAAATTTTTCTGTGAACTAAATAATATAAATATAAATACCACAAAATAAATAGCAAGAAAACTGGGGAGGAGCTCTCACCCAAATACCTATTACTTGGCCCCTGCTCCTGGTGGCCCATATGGGAAAGTGCCCTAGATATTTGTAGTTTACTGCAGAATATCAATAACTCACGTAAGTGAAAAGTGATAATTATTTTTCCAGATTTTGGCATCTGGTAATTCCTATTATTGGACAACTTTATGTATAACCAATATGGTAATAATCCATCTTGTAAGGTGATTCTGAGGGATTGTATCGCCACAAACTGATTAATTTTATAATGGCTATTTAATAATCCATTTTGTTTTGTTATATTCTAAAGGTTAAGGATAATTTATTATACATTTGTAAACATTTAACCACAATACTATTCCTCACTGGAATGGAGGATAAAAGTCACCACACTTTAAGCCTTTTGTTTTGTTTTGTTTTGTTTTTTGAGATGTGGTCTCACTGTATAGCTCTGGATGCCCTGGAACTCACTATGTAGACCAGGCTACCCTTAAACAAACAGAGATGTGTGTGCCCCTGCCTCCTAAGTGCTGCTATTAAAGCATGCACCACCACAGGCAGCTAAACTTTGAGTCCCGGGCTAGTGAGATGACTCAGCCCACGACGGTGCTTCCCACCAAACCTTATGACCTGAGTTGGATCCCCGGAAACCACTTTGAAAGGAGAGAACTAACTCCAAAAAGTTGTCCTCTGGCCTCCACATGTGTGCTATAGCGCATGCACACGTGTGCACACACAAAAATTACTTATAAATGCAAGAAAAATTAAAAGTAAACACATAACCAAAGACCTTGGAGTTATTTTTACTATTAAAAAAAATACCTTACAAGTCAACATTTCTAGGTATTTTAACAATAGAAGGACCATAGTATTTAACCAGAGTCATATACTGAGCGGTCACAACATACATATGCAAAGATATACACGTCTGTGTATACGCATGCACGTGAAGGCCAGAGGTCAACTCTGACCGTCATCTCTCAAGTCTGTCCCTTTTTTTTTTTTTTTTTTAATTCATTTTTGTTTTCAAGTCTGGGTTTCTCTGTGTAGCCCTGGCTTTCCTAGACTCCCTTTGTAGACCAGGCTGGCCTCAAACTCACAGAGTTTGCCTCTGTTACCCAAGTGCTGGGATCAAAGGTGTGCACCCCCACCACCCAGTTTCTGCCTCTCTTTTGTAAGACAGGGTTTCTTATTGGCCTGGTGCCGAACAACTGGGCTAGGCTGGCTGGACAGCTGGGCATGAGGTCCTTGTACTCAACAAATAAGCACTAGGAAAGCCAGGGATGTTAAGCGTGCAGGATTGTCTCCTAACCTGTTTTCTGCCCAGAAAACTGGGAATGGATGTAGTTAATAGCCTGGTGACCTGTGCTATCTGTAAGGCCAGGCCATACCAGTACCCCACGCCATTATGTTTATCCAGTCTCTTCCTCCCTAGACCTTTATCTCGAGCACTGTTTCTCAGTCAATAGAACCCATCCTTAGGGGAGATGTTACATGTATTTTATAGCTTGGTGACCTCTACAATAACCAGACTACACCTGACCCTCTTCTAAGATCATAAGCTACAAAACCCATTTGTTGTTGTTGTTGGTGGTGGTGGTGGTGGTGGTGGTGGTGGTGGTGGTGGTGGTGGTTTGGCTTGGCTTGGATTTTTTTGGTTTTTGGTTTTTGAGACAGGGTTTATCTATGTAACAGCCCTGGCTTTAGACCAGGCTGTCCTCGCCATTCAATACAAACTTTATAAACAATCCCTTGGCGGGGGAGGGGGTTGGAGTCCTAAAACATACAGCAGTGAGATTTGTGGAAATGTCAACAAGAGCTAGTAGTGACCTGGGCGTGGCAGCATGCGCCTTTAGCCCCAGCACTCAGGAGACTGAGGCAGGTGAATCCCTGAGTTCCAGGCCAGCTGGAACCCATTCTTATGGAGACAGCCACATGTACTTTGCAAAGGAGTCTGAGATAGTCAGGCCCTGAGCTTTACCGTGATGATTACCACCAGGAAACCTTTTTCCAAACTGTACTGTACTTAAATATGTCTAAAATAAGCTGTGCAGTTTCAGAGGCCAGCAGTTTGAACCAACTTCAGCTAAGTCATGCTGAATGGGATTTCCTTCTTGCCTTATGCAAATTGTTACTGTGCTAGTCCTGGTGTTTGCACAGAGAGCCCCACAGACAGAGAGCTGAGAGACCTAGCTGTCTCTGACTCCCTAGTGCTGAGGCTACAAGGGCATGCCTCAATGCCCAGCTTTTTCCCATGGTCCCAAGGGATCAAACTCAGGTCCTCTATGTCCCTAACCAGTGTATGCTGTAAGCACTTTCATTGCTGTATCTCCAGCGAGAGGACTCAGCGGGTAAAGGCGCTTGCCTCCAAGCCTGACAGCCTGATATGAACCCACATAGAAGGAGAAAACTTAACTCTTACAAGTCCTCTGTGCTGCCATGGCTGCCTTGTAGACCAGGCTGGACTCGAACTTACAGAGATCTGCCTGCCTCTGCCTCCTAAGTGCTGGCATTAAGGGCATGCGTCACCACGCCAGAATCTGGAAACAATCTAGGTGTCCCTCAACCGAAGAAAGGATAAAGAAACTGTGGTACATTTACACAATGGAATACTTACTACTCAGCTATTAAAAACAAGGACATCTTGAAAATTGAAAAAAAGAAAACAAGGACAACTAGAAAAGATCATCCTGAGTGAGGTAACCCAGACCCAGAAAGACACGCATGGTATATACTCACTTATCAGCAGATATTAGCCCAATAATACAGGATATCCACACTGCAATACACAGAGCTAAAGAAGCTAAATAACAAGCAGGATCCTAGGGAGGATGCTTGATTCTCAGTGAGAAAGGCAAATAGAATAGACACCAGAAGCAGCTGAGAGAAGGAACAGAAGAGGAGCCTACCATTGAGGTCCTCTGAAAGACTCCACTCAGCAGGAGATCCAAGCAGCCGCTGAGACTCACAGCCAAACTCCGGGGTGGAGCACAAGGAGTCTCATGGTAGAGTTGAGGAACAGAGGGACCTGGAGGGGACAGGAGCTCCACAAGGAGACCAATGGAGGCCACAAATCCAAGCAGGATGGGTGGTTGCTGCAGAGACTGATGCACCAACCAAGGACCATGCATGGTGTGGACCTAGACCCTCTGCTCAGATGTAGTAGATAGACAGCACAGTCTCCTTGTGGGTCCCATAATATGGGGAGTAGGGACTACTTCTGACATAGACTCTGGCCCCCTCATGTTGATCACTTCCCTCTGGAGGGACAGCCTTGCCAGGCCCCAGAGGAAGAGGATACAGCCAGTCCAGATGAGACTTGATAGGCTGAGGTCAGATGTTAGGGGAGGAGGGCTCCCCTTTCTGAGGACTAGGGGAGGGAAGGAGAGGTTATGAGAGAGGGAAGGTGGGATCGGGAGGTGACAAGGGAGGCCGCTACAACTGGGATGTAAAGTGAACAAATTAAAACTTTGTTTAAAAAATGTTTAAAGTCCTCTGATCTCCACATGTCACATACACACACACACACATACACACACACACACACACACACACACACACACAGACTAACAAAAATGTAACTCAATAAAATGCTTAGAAGATACCAATTTTTTTAAGTTTATTTTATTTTATTTTTTGTATATGAGTGCTTTATCTGCAGAAGAGGGCATCAGATCACATTATAGATGGTTGTGAGTCACCATGTGGTTGCTGAGAATTAAACTCAGGACCCCTGGAAGAGCAGGCGGCACTCTTAACCTCTGAGCCATCTCTCCAGCCCCAATATCAATTTTCTTATTCAGCAAAGACTGAGTAACAAAGCAGATTTATTCACCTTGTAAAACAGTTCAGTGGACAAAAGCTCTACTACTTTTTGATATTAGTAATAGAAAATCAGACAACAAAATGGGAATAATTTGAATGAAATTTGTGGATCATAACTTCTGTTTAGTGTGGCACTACTAAGTTAACTTCTTTTAAAACTGCCTTTTCACTCACTGCCAAGCCTGTCAAACTAAGCCTGATCCTGGGAGCCTAAGGTAGAAAGAGAGAATAAATTACTGTCAAGTGTCCTGTGCTCCACACATATACCATAGCGTGCGCGCACACACACACACAGACACAGACACACACGCACACGCACACGTGAGGACACACACATGCACACAAACACATGAGGACACACACGCGCACGCACATACACGTGAGGACACACAGACAAACATAAATAATAAACAAATATTAGCAAAATCCTTAATTGCCTTTACCTTTTCTTCAGCAAATACAGTATTTTTAAATTTTTAACATATTTGCAACTTCAAAACTCATTACGAACATAAAATACTGTATTTAAATGTATAACAGTTACAGATATGACCATACATCCAGGCACTTTGTCATTTACCTACTTTATAGCTGGCAATCAGCACAGATGAGCACTTCAAAAGGATGCACGAAGGCTTTACAAAGATGCACTTACAAGGCTGCCTTCGGGGGCATCAGGAAAACTGAAACATGATTTTCCTTTCCCTTTTCCCTTAAGAGGGTCAGGCATTTAGTTCCTCCAGCTACTTCCCTGCCTCTGTGCTCCTAGGACAGGACGTGACTGACAGAAGCAATTCAGCATTATTTGCAGAAGGCCTCTCGCCACTGCAATCTGCAAGAGACTCTCCCGTGCTCTCAGAATTGGGTTTGCATCTTCTCTTGTCTCTTTTTTATTGAGTTAAGATTTATTTCCCATGATAATAAACTCTCCTTATTATAAAGAGGTTTACAAAAGCCACAGATATTCCTTTTTCCAGTTCATTTTTCCCTTGGTTCCACGGTAACTAGTACCGCATTTGCGAAATTGAACAGGGAGTTTGTTTTTTAAATCTAAAAATCTATTGATCCATGTTACAATGACTAAGCAATGCAATGAAATCACATCTTATAAGCATAGTATATTATGTATATAAATGTCTAAATAAACATTTTTTTGCCCAGGCATGTAAGAAACTAGCTCCATACAACATAACTATTAGAAAATATTTACCAAAAAAAATTAATTAATTAGTTTAACTTGAAAGATTCACCAAAATTTAAATCCTTTACTAGGCTAAATATCCATTATATTAGATGCTTTATCCTGGTATTACTGACATTAAAAATATTTTTGTCAAGTTAAAATACTAAAAATTTATTATAAATTTTGCTATAATTCTATTAAAATTCAACTTACAATTATTTATGAAACTAAAATTATTGGTAATGGTCTACAAAGTTGAATATAAAACTAGCAAAAATATTTTCTATAAATTTAACTTCTTGTTCATTGTGTCACCATCTAATCCAACAGCTTGATATTTTCCTTTCAAGGGGCTGGAGAGATGGCTCAGAGGTTAAGAGGACTGTCTGCTCTTCCAGAGGTCCTGAGTTCAATTCCCAGCAACCACATGGTAGCTCACAACCATCTATAATGTGATCTGGTGCCCTCTTCTGGCATGCAGGCAGAACACTGCATATATAATAAACAAATATATATATATATATTCCTTTCAAAATAAAACAAAATGTAAAGCATCTAAACGCAAAGAACAATAGATGAGTAGATGACACCTGATCCACTCTTTTTGATCCACTATTTATAAACAGAATAAAATAAAACTGTGGGGTAAGTGAGATGGCTCCACAGGTAAAGATGCTTGCCCCAAAGCCACATGATCTGAGCTCAATCCCTGGAACACACGTGGTAGAAGGGAAGAACTAACCCTACAGTTGCTCTTTGATCCTAATGTGCACAGTGTGGCAAGTTTAGGCACACACATACACACACCACAGAAGTGAATAAATGTAAAGAAGAAAGAAACAAGTTGTTCCCAGCTGGCCACACTGCCCTGGGAGGCAGAGGGAGCTTCAGGAGGGCCTCTTAAATGGGCTTCTGGGAAGCCTTGTGTGGTATAGCACAGCCCCTTCCCTCTACTTCCTGATTGTTCTTCCTACTGTGATGGGCTGTACCCACATATATTTTATTATAGGAACAAAAATGTACACCACTAAGAACAGACAGAATCACTCTAAAATTAGCTGGCTGCTCTTCTAGAGGACTTGGACTCAGTTCCTAGCACACATGTAGTACGTGAAGATACAAAAGAGCAAAACAAAAGGAAAAATAAGAACAAAATACCCTACATACATGAAATACATATATTACATACCTAAAATTAATTTAAATTTTTAATAAAATTAACCTAAAATAATGTTAGGACCTTTGTAGGCTTAAGGTTATTGTAATTCAAATGCTGACTTCTGTACCCTCCCATATCTGGTTGCAATCATTGTTCTGAGAATCTCCTGTCTCACTGCTGTGTAAACACTGCTCCCCAACTGTCCCCTGATATGCCAATAAAGTAGCTTACAGCCAATCATTGAACAAGGAAGAAAGTAGGGCTGGACTTCCTGCCAGCCAACGGAGGAGGAGCTAGAAGAGGAAGTAGGGGATTCAGCCATGGGAGAAGTCCAAGATGATCAAAAGGAGATGGAACATGAAAGCTACAAAATGCAAGTATAGCTGGAAGGAAGCCAAAACAACTTAGAGGGTTAAGAATAGAGCAATAACTGCTCAATTCTTATGCTGTGAGGCTTGTTTAAATAATACGAGTCTCAATTATTTGTGTGATAGCCCAGGTAAGAGAGAAATTGAGAAACAGTTTTAGTAAAAATAACTTTAACAAACCTTTAGCATAAGTCACCAGATATCACAGCAATTAAATACTTTACAGGAAAAAAAATCAGTATAGAATTACTTATAGGCATATCTTAAAATTTAGACATTAAAATTTTTCTCCAATAAGTCAAAATTGGCTCACTGAAAATTAGCAAGGACAGTGGTTGTGCACACCTTTAATCCCAGCGCTTGGGAGGCAGAGACAGGTTCAAGGCCAGCCTGGTCTACAGAGAGAGTCCAGGACAGCCAGGGCAACACAGAGAAACCCTGTCTCAAATAAATAAATAAACAAATAAATACCAACAGAGCTAGTAAGACAGCTTAGTAGATAAAGGCTCTTGCTGCCAAGAACAACTCCTGCAAGTTGGCATCTGACCATGGCACAGTGCACATACACACAAATAAATGTAGGGCTGGAGAGATATCTCAGTGGTTAAAAGCACTTGTGGCTCTGGCAGACAACCCTGGTTTAGTTCCCAGAATATATGTGTGGCTCACAAACATCAGTAACTCCAGTTCCAAGGGATTTAAGACCCACTTTTAACCTCCAAGAGTACCAGATATGCATATGTACACATATACATGCACACAAACAGTCATATACATAAAAAAAATAAACAATTTTAAATAATAAATAAATTGATTAAATGAGCAACAAAAAGAAACCCACTACTATCTATTGCTGCTTCACAAGTATGAAGTAATTAAAATGTTTTTAAAGGAGATCACAGGGTTTGATAAACTAAGTGGCATCTAAATGGTTTTATTCTAATAATCAAAGCATTGACTCTATACCAACCTCTTTAACAAGCTACATAAAAATCATATAGTGTTTTAAAATTATATAAAATATCATCATATAGTCTTTATTAGTCAGAAAAGATATTCAACCCAAGTAAAATTTAACTTTAAAGTATTACCTAGAAAGGACTCTGATTCTTTTCTACTGAAAGTAGACTCTTCTCTCATACAATAGCAATTTTTAAATACATTCTTTAACCATATAAAAATGACTCCACTTCTGGTAAGCATGGAGCTATATCTTTACAAAGTTCATACTTCACGTTACCATGAAGAATTCCTAGATACTCCACATCCAGCCTCCCAATTGTCCACATCTTTTATTAGTGTAGTATAAATAACTCACTCTAGAACTGGAAAATAGGACTGGGCAGATATTTCTCAAAAAAAAGACGCACAAATGATCAATAAGTACATGGCATGATATTTAACCTCATAATAAGTGAGATAGCACTTTACACTCACTCTGTGGTGTTTATCATTTTAAAAACTGGCATTAATTAGACTAGTGAAAATACTGGGGAAATGGAGCAGCCAATGCATTGCTGTTGGGAGTATGAAATAGTACACAACATTCTAACAGTTACCACGTGGTCTGGTGTTATTAGCTAGAACTCTCTAGAGGAAGAGAAGCAATAGAATGCATGCATATGATAAAAGGGATTTACTGAATTGGTTTACACTCTAGGAGCCGGGTAATAATGGCCACCCACACACTGGGGAGGCAGAGAACAGCTATGTCAGCACTCCCAAGCCAGTGCTGAAAGGCAGCAGCTCCCTAGAGGGCTGCTTTTTTGAGTCCATGTTTAAGTGTCAAAGGAAACAGAGTGTGAGTTCAGTGGGCCACAGACAACTCAGGAAAGGAAGGAGCTTGAAATCTAAGGTGCTGTGTTTCTCTGGCATGCCGTCCTCATCTAGGCAGCTTGCCATTTTAAGGTACCACCCCGTTCTTGGCAGGTCCTTTCCCTATTCCTCTCTTGAAATGCTCCCACAAACACACAGGTGAAAGTTACGTTCTGAGGTGTGCCCCTTAACCCAGTCAAGTCAATGACTAAGGCCAACTATCATACCCAGCAACCCCACCCTTAGGTATATACCTGTGATGGTTTGAATAGGAATGGCCCGTATGTTTGAATGCTTGGCCCATAGGGAGCAGCCATATTAGGAGGCGTGGCCTTCCTAGAGTAGGTGTGGCCTTGTTGGAGGAAGTGTATCACTGTGGAAGTGGACGTTGATGTCTCAGATGCTCAAGCCAGGCCTACTGCGGCAGTCTCCTTTTGCTGCCTGCAGATCCAGATGTAGAACTCTCAGCTTCTTCTCCAGCGCCATGTCTGCCTGCACGCTGCCATGGTTTCCACAATGATAACGAGCTAAACCTCTGAAAGTGTAAGACAGCCCCCTTTAAATGTTTTCCTTTATAAGAGTTGCTGTAGTCATGGTATCTCTTCACAATAAAGCCCAAATTAAGCAGAAGTTGGTGCCAGGAGTAGGATATTGCTGTTAATAGGCCTAACCGTGCTTTTATTTGAAGGAATGTAGATTTGGGGACTTTGGAATAAGAAAAGAGTGGAATTCAATAAGCAGGCTTTACTGAGCCATATTAGTATGAACTGGAAAGACAGTGGTGCTAAGGGTGATTTGAACTGTAGGGGCTGGCTCAAGAGGTTTCAGAGGAGAAGAATTGTAGTGTGTGGCCTAGAGACTGTTCATGTGATAATTTGGCTGAATGTGGCAGCTTTTTAACCCTTGTCCACAAACTCTGCCTGAGGCTAAAGTGGTTTGGATTAATTCTATTGGAAAAAAAAAAAAAAATCTCAAAACAGCCTAGCACTGACTCTGTCATGTGGGTACTAGTGTTCATTCTTTTTTTTTTTTTTTTTTTTTTTTTTTTTTTTTTTTTTTGGTTTTTCGAGACAGGGTTTCCCTGTGTCCTGGACTCACTTTGTAGACCAGGCTAGCCTCGAACTCACATTGATCCACCTGCCTGCCTCCTGAGTGCTGGGATTAAAGGTGTGTGCCACCACGCCCGGCTTTAGTGCTCATTCTTAATGAAGATCTATAATAAGAAGGACCAATCAGAGCAAAAAAAAAATGTACAATTTGAGGAGAAAGGGGCACCAGGAACTGGAATGGAGCTAAGTCCTATGTTCAAAGAAAAGCCAGATGTTAAAAGTAATAAGGGGAGTGGTGCCTTCAGGGAAAGACCCCACCTAAGCTTCCAATCTGTGAAAGAGAAGTAAAGAAAAGTGAAAGGGAATTAAAGAAAAGCTTAGGACTACGTGTGGTGGTGCACATCTTTAATCCTAGCATTCAGAAGGTAAAGGCTGGTGGATCTAGGAGTTTGAGGCCAGCCTGATCTACAGAGAAAGTTCCAGGGCATCCAAGCTTAGGCAGTGAAGGGAACCATGAAAAATAGAAAGCTGAGGAAGATGTAATTGAACAAAGGAGGCATGTTCCAGTCCCAGCAAGTAGCAAGAGTTGGTAGCTTTATCCGTGTGGTTCTGGCTTTAGAGTCAAGGACAGAAGAAAGGGTTCTTGAATCTCCTCTGACTAAGGAAAGACAGCTGTGTCTGTGCATGGAGGCCAAGAGACGCCATGGACAAAGCTGTGAAGGTGAAACCTGCATTGCCTTGGAGACCCCAAGAGGTTAGCAATGTCAGAGCCACAGGAAAGCTGCCGAGGAGAGCTGCTAGCAGAGAGAGGACCCAGGCAAGGGAAAGAAGTGTGTTATAGTCCACAAAGCTAAAGGAGCTGGAGAGCTGAAGGTCGCTGACATCAGATGGAGATACAGAGCCAGGAGTTTGCCCCACTGGTTTTCAGTCTTGCTTTCGTCCAGTATTTCCTCACTATGCTCCATTTTGGAACAGTACTGTGTATCCTGCACCACTGTATACTACAGGTATGTTATCTGCTTTTTGACTTTGATTTTACACAGGATTACAGTTAACAGATTGCATGAATCTCAGAAGAGACTTTGAACTTTGGACTTTTTTTATTTATGTATTATGTATACAGTGTTCTGCTTGCATGTACACCTGCATGCCAGAAGAGGGCACCAGATCTCATCATAGGTGGTTGTGAGCCACCATGTGTTTGCTAGGAATTGAACTCAGAACCTTTAGAAGAGCAGACCTGCTCTTAACCTTTGAGCCACCTCTCCAGCCTGAACTTTTAAACATTGTTGAGACTTTGATAGACTATGGGGGCTTTTGGATTTGGACTTAATGTATTTCTGCATTACAGAATGGCTACAAGCCTATGAGGGCCAGGGAGTGGAATGTGGTGATTTGAATAGGTATGGCCCCACAGACTCCTGTGTTTAAATGCTTGGCTCATAGGGAGTGGCACTATTAGAAGGTGTGACCTTGCTGGATGAAGTGTCACTGTGGAGGCTGGCTTTAAGGTCACATACACTCAAGCTATGCCTAGTGTGGCAGCCTCGCCTTCTGCTGCCTGCAGATCCAGATGTAGAGCTCTCAGCTCCTTCTCCAGCACCATGTCTGCCTGCACGCTGCCATGTTTCTCACCATGACGATAATGGACTAAACCTCTGACTCTGTAAGCCAGCTCCAATTTAATGTTTTCCTTTATAAGAATTGCTGTGGACGCGGTGCCTTTGCACATCAATAAAACCCCCAACTCAGACAACACCCAAGATAGTATGCCCTCATAAAACTTAGACACAAATGTTTATTACAACATTGTTATTATTAGCCAAAATGTGAAATCGCACAAGCTGCATACCTAAGATGCAATGTAGGAAGAAATAGCATTCAGTCATAAGGAATAGAATAATGATATACACTGTAACATGTCTAAACACTGCACATGCAGGAAATAGCTAAGGAAATTCGTCTACAGGGAAAGGACACAGATTAGTGTTGCTTATGCCCAACGGGACTAGGACATAGGACAGTGAGGATGACGTTTCTCATCAGGGTGGTGAAACATTATAAAATTGACTGATGATTGTACAATGTTGTGAATATTGTACAACCAGAAACTTATACACTTCAAATGGGTACGTTTACCATATGCAAACTAAATGAAATCTCAAACTTTAACAATGTGAAAAATTAGAGCTCGATGCATCTACCCCTACCACAAACAACTGTCCTTTCCTAACCATCACACGCACTCACGCACGCACGCATGCACGCACGCACGCACGCACACAGGAGTCATACTCTAGAGAAGAAACCTAAACCAGAGGAGAGACAAAGAAATAAAGAAATGCACAGACTTCAGTCAGAGGCAAGTCTGCATAAAATGGGATGCCATGCTGTATTTCCTTCTTGCATTTTATAACAACCAAACGAGAAATTAATAGATTGCTCTCAGGAGAAATTATAGAAATTCAAAGTCCTATGAATTGCAGCATTTGAAACTCTCCGCCAGGCGTGGTGGCGCACGCCTTTAATCCCAGAACTCAGGAGGCAGAGGCAGGCAGATCACGGTGAGTTCAAGGCCAGCCTGGTCTACAAAGCATGTGCAGGACAGCCAAGGATACACAGAGAAGCCCTGTCTCAAAAACAAAAACAAAAACAAAGAAAACCTCCAAATAAAACTTGTATCACATCTCCACGCCCTTTTATTCAACCGGCTGCCTGATCTCTCTACCCAAATAGTTAACAGGCATGTCACACTTAACCTCCTCCAGTCAGAATAAAAGTGCCAGTATCTATTTGTTCAAGCCAAAATCGTTAACATTGACGGTAGGGCTACTGCACACACTTGTTATCTCAAAACACAGGACGCTGAGGTAAGAGGATTGTCATGAGTTCAAGACCAGCTGGGTTTAAAGTAAGTTCTAAGCCAGCCTGGTTGGTCTGGAGTATAATATCCTGTATCTAAAAATAAATAAATTACATACATACATACATGAAAAAAAAGACAGATGTTTGAGACAGCTCAGCAAGTAAAGGTGCTTGCTGCCAAGCCTGATGACCTGAGTTTGAAGCCCAGGACTTACAGTGGAAACAATTCTTACAAGTTGTTCTTTGCCCAACACACACATGCTGTGGAAATCATGTGCACAAGTGTAAACAAACACACAGACATATACAAGCAGTTTAATTATAAACAATCAGTGGTTAACGTTTAAAAATGTTTGACATTATCTTTTTCCTCTCACAACCCAGTAAGTCAAAAATGCTGTTAATTCTCTCAAAACATATCCAAATCTTGCTATTTCCTCTACAACTAGCTTAGTCTAAAACAGAGCTGAGGACACCGCTTAGTGCAAAGCACTTGCCTGGCATGTGCATGAGCCTCAGCATTGCAAAAATAAGTAAATAAGCCATCCCATCATAACCATTAAGACCTGTACATACCAAACCTTCTCCAGTGCTGCTTCCTGAGCCTCAAAAATGTCAAGAAGCACTTTCAAGCTTTCCAAATAGTCCACGGAAAGTGCAGCTTAACAGTGAGCGGGCTTGGGCCAGTAAGATGGCTCAGCAGGTCAGCACACTTGCTGCCAAGCTGGACAACCCAAGCTGGACTCCCCAGAGCACAACGGATGGAAAGAGAGAGCTAACTCCCTGCAAGCTGTCCTCTGACTGCACATGAGTGCATGGCATGCAGTCTCTCTCTCTCTCTCTCTCTCTCTCTCTCTCTCTCTCTCTCTCTCTCTCTCTCTCATCTCTCTCTCTCACCCACTCATGCACGCACACACATACACACACACGATACACAAAACACAAGTAGATAAATAAATGTAAAAATTTAATGAATTGATTTTTTAATTAGAGGAAAATGAAAAATACTTTATTAGGATATAAAAATTTTCAAAGAAGCCAGATATACAAGAGAAGTGGTCCCTAATTTTCCTGATTTACAATGCCCTTTAATCTGAAGTCACTGAGTGAATAACATATAGCTCTTATAAAAAAACTGGTAAGCCATACCTCAAATTCTTTTCTCAGGCGTTCTTCCCTTTGAGTGCTGAGTTCAAGTTCACTGGTTTGTCGCTGTAGAAGGTCAGAGCAGTCCATATGTTCTGCTTCTAATTGTTCCACCTTTTTCTGCATATTTTGCACAGCACTATCTTGCTCCTAGAAAATAATTCACTTTTGATTTAGTAGTTTGTGAGCTACTAATAACTAAGTTACCATACAAAAGGCACTGAGCAAAATCTGTGCTTCAGCTAACAGTAGGTTAGCCTGCAAAGGTAGGAGACACTTAGATCTTTTCCAGTGTTTCAGAATATACATGTGACTTTTACAATTATTAACTTCGATTAATAAATACTATAACTAAAATTATGTATAGGACATTAGAATGTTATACTAGCTCAAGTGACCCCTGAGCGTATTTACAACACTGCCGTGGTTCAACTGTCATATATACTTTCTCCTATCATTAATATGTATAAGTATTTAGGAATAAAATGTCCCTTTGTGTGATAAGAGCTGATTTGTTTGAACACTTAATAATGACCCTTGAGAGACATTAACGTGAGCTCATGGCACTTAACTATTGCTTAGTGCTCTTAACGTTATAACCACTAGATGGCTGTGTTTCATTTCCTCTTCAATTTTCAAAAGGCTTGCAAAGAAATAACCAAAGGTTCTCTATGTAAATAGCTCTCTGTCTTTTTCCAATTAAACTCAAAAATGATGTCTGGATCTTACTGGAATAGAAAACAAAGTTCACACGTATAACAATAGCTAACCTAAAATAATCTAGCATAATCACTCTCACCTCCATCCCACTTTCCCCCACCACCATACATGGGCACACACACAGTGGTGGGCAAAGGGGGCTTCCAAGAGTCCCTGGCCACTTGAAACAGAGTCAGGCACATAGATTTCAATCACAATTCTCTACCAAAGGTAGTGGATGTTGTTGTTGTGGTGGTTGTTGTTGTTGTTGTTGTTTTAAGTACCACTGTTACTGGGCAAATCCAGGTTCCCTTTTTTGGGTTTTTTATGCTCCTCAAAGCATTTAAAAAGTGACTCAGAAGCTCAAGAACACTTTATTAGAGTTTAAGGAAACAACAGGATGAGCGAACTCCTAACTCTCGGCAGCCTCCGGGACAACAGAGATACAGAGGAAGCCATTGCCTTCTGCGTTAGGGCCCAAGAGGGTGCAGGCTGGCAAGCAGCTGCATGCAGGAAGGGAAAGATGGACTTCAAAGAACCTGACAAACCTCAGAGGGTCACACGAAGCTTGCTTGGGCTTCCGGCCATTTTCCCACAGAAAAAGAGATAGAAAGAAGGAAAGCTTGTACTGTTTTGAGTGAGAACTCAGATCGGTCTTTCCATCTCCTGAGCACATCTTCAGGACCCAGCTTTGCTGTGGGCTGGTCTCTGGCCAAGTGACAAACAGGACTGCCTATATTACGTCTTTTTTTTTTTTTTAATGAAACACGAGGAGTGCTTTATTCAGTGTGTGGTGTTTCCTAAATGACAACACAAAGTATAGCTTTAAAAGCTAAAATTTATGGGTCTAGTGGCATAACTCAATGGCAGCATTTAAATAATACAGAAATGCATTTCCAGTAAGTACTTTTTAAATATTTTTTATTTTTACATATACATTTATATTATTACACATATATACAATAAACTACCTACAGCAAGAAGAACCATGAAACAATCAGGAATTATATAAATGTTATATTCTTAGTGTTTTGGCTATTTGTATTTGGCAGTCTTGAAGAAAATATCTTTCCTATCTTGGTGCATCTAAAATTCTGAATGTAAATCAATCTCCATCACATCTTGTCATTATCAACTTAAAACATCTATCTAGACCTACAAACATCTTAACCCCTAAACAACTAAGCTTCATTGTAAAACTAAGCTACCTGGTCTTCAGCTCCATCAGAGACTTGAGAAGGAATAAAAGTAATTCCCTGAGTATATAGTAGCTTTTCCAAATGAGAAGATGACAGAGACAGTTTGCTACGTGAATAGTCACCCAACATTCTCAATAACATTGGAGCATCATCTTCAGCTTTCTGGCCCAATATATCTGACAGACATATTTGTGAGGCAGGAACTATTGAGGACTTGCTTACCTGTGTTGGCAGAGTTTGGCTGTCAACTCTGCCTATATCTTAAGGAGAGAGAAAATGGTACCTAATGTTCTGATCCTCGCAGCAGATCAGAACAGCACGTGTTGGCCAGGGCCAGAGGTAGGGTCCACTCTTTTGACCAGGAACAAGTATTTTCCCTTAGCTGGCCTTAACAAAGCCCTGATACCTCCCTCTTCTTTTGTGTTGTTTTCAATCCTAGGAAAAGCACAGCTGAGGTTCCCTGTTTTAGGGTAACCAGGGAAATGGGAGGTGGGCACAAGGGACAAGCTACTCCCTATCACACCACTTCCCACACAATATATACATACTTCCAAGGGTTCCTAGCACTCAGAAAACATGTTTTCATAAAAATGCCTCTCACAGGCTCAGGTGTTGGCGTACCTGGTCCCCAGGTGGGGTGTTATTTGGGTAGGCTTGGGAAGTGTGGTCTCGCTAGAGGAAGTATGTCACTGAGGTTTCCAAAGCCATGTGCTGTTTCCAAAGTGCTCTCTCTGTTCCTGCTTGCAGTTCAGAATATGTGTTCCTTCTGCCCGCCCGCGTGCTCCCACTCTTCCCAGCCATGAGGGTAGAGCCTCATCTCTCTGGAGTCCCAGCTCAAAATAAACTCTTCCTTCTGGTCGTTAGCTGCCTTGGTCATGCTGTTGAATCACCACAATAGAGACCAAAGTAAAGCAGCGGCTAGTGCCAGGAGTGCAGCATTGTCTCCTGGCCATGTATGTTCTAGAAGACTGCGGAAGACTTTGGCTTTGGACTAAAAAGGAGTTGAATGCTATAAGAAAGGATTAATGGGGTGTCTGGGAGGGGCCTGGAAGGCAGTACTGAGAGCAATATGGACTACTGAGTGAGCTTGAACAGTTTCAAAGGTGGGCAAGGCCTGCAAATGGACTATACATCTTTCTTGTGATTTTTCTTGAGGGGGAGAGAGGAGTAACCACTTCCTGCCTTTGTCCTAAAAAACTTGCCTGTTGTTTAATTTTAATATTAATAGGCTGAAAAAATTAATAGACTAAGAAGACATGGTGGGTGTGTGCCTTTAATCCCAACACTCCGGGAGGCAGAGACAGAGGGACCTCCGTGAGTTCAAGGACAACGTGGCCTACAAAGTCAGTCCCATGACAGCCAACATTACACAGAGAAACCCTGTCTTGAGAAACAAAAGCAAAAAACAATTAATAGACTGATTTCTTTGCTGGAAATTTAAAGGCATCCTAATATTGACTCTGCCCCAGGGATATGAGTAAGCACTCTTTTATACAATGAAAAAGGAAAAAAAACTGGGGCAAAAAGAAGTACAAGTGTAGTTTGGAGAGGAAAAGAACATTAGCAAGCGAAGTGTTACAGTCTTGTGCTAAAAGGGAGACTCCAGTTGTTAAGGAGATTAGTGCCATGGCGGGCTGGGGCGGGGGGGGGGGGGGTGGCAAATCAACATGAATAAACACTAGAGCACCCTTGAGAAAAGACCTCACCCAGCAAACATGACTCAATGGGGGAGGCAGAGCGGGGCGGTACTCAATCCCAAGCAGCAGCTGAGCTAGATGACGTGATCCACATGGTGCTGGCTTTAGAGTCATGAAAGAATAAGAGTTGGGGGGCCCTAGAATGTCCCTCCACAGTTCCAGAAAGCCACTGAGATCTGGTAAACAGTGGCATGAGGGCCCAGTGCAGGCAGGACGCCCTGCGAGGCCTCTATGTGAAGCTGTGACCATGAAGCCTGAGTTT